>NW_026963310.1:0-305884 GCF_036588685.1 Mytilus trossulus
CAAGGACAAAAGAAATTACATTGTGTACATTCCATCTCTATAGATGTTGTCTGTTCAACGTCTCCACCTGAAAAGAAATAAAAAGACTGAGTTTCGTTATTATCAACCCGCGTCACGTGATGTCTCCTCAATCTGGCGCGCGCGCTGGACCTGAAATAAAATAAAAACTTTCCGAACTAAACATGAAACTTCCCCGGAAATAATATAGACCCCTTACAGAAACAAACAAACAGACAAACAAACACACACACACACATAACAATCATCATGTTTCAAAAGGGGGGGGGGCAAGACCGTTTACAATTGCTTTTTAGAAGCAATTTATTTAAATTGTAAAACGACAATTTTAACCATTCTGTTCCGTTTATATATAAAAAAAAATCCCTAGGACCCCCCCCCCCCCTTTTTTTTTACCCCCACTTACAAATGAATGTGTTTGATCAAACCAATCAACGTGTTCAACCAATAAACCAACCAACCAAACAACCAACCAACCAATAAATCAATCAATCAATCAGTGCATGTTTCCGTCTCATGTGTTTAATATGGAGTCCACGATCTCATTTGTTTCTTTCTCGCTTTTTTCAAGAAACACTATCAAACGTGTTTAACCAACCAACCAACCAACGTGTTTAATCAACCCAATCAACATGTTTAGCCAACAACCAACCAACCAATCAACCAATCAGTGCATGTTTCCGTCTCATGTGTTTAATATGGAGTCCACGATCTCATTTGTTTCTTTCTCGCTTGTTTCAAGAAACTCTTTCCAACGTGTTTAACCAACCAACCAACGTGTTAATCAACCAATCAACATGTTTAGCCAACCAACCAACCAACCAATCAATCAATCAACCAATCAGTGCATGTTTCCGTCTCATGTGTTTAATATGAGTCCACGATCTCATTTGTTTCTTTCTCGCTTGTTTCAAGAAACACTATCAAACGTGTTTAACCAACCAACCAACCAACCAACCAACGTGTTTAATCAACCAATCAACATGTTTAGCCACCAACCAACCAATCAATCAACCAATCGGTGCATGTTTCCGTCTCATGTGTTTAATATGGAGTCCACGATCTCATTAGTTTCTTTCTCGCTTATTTCGAGAAACACTATCTAACGTGTTAACCAACCAACCGACGTGTTTAATCAGCCAATCAACATGTTTAACCTAACCAACCAACCAATCAATCAATCAATCAAAACATCAGTGCATGTTTCCGTCTCGTGTGTTCAATACGGGGTCCAAGATCTCAGTTTTTTTCCGGTTGCTTCAAGAGACCCTATCCCAAGTGTTTAAGTAATAAACAACAAACCAACCACCAACCAACCAACCAACAACCAATCAATCAATATGTATGACCGTTTATTTATGACAGTTTCATTAAAACAATATGGAAGAAAAGACCTATGATCAATTATTCAAGAAGAATTGAATTTCAATAATGTTCTTACATCTCTTCTGAAAAAAAAATCCACATCCTTCTTATCAGTTATACTCTGAAACTACAAGTCTAATCGACCCCAAAATGTGCAGTCAGCAGGGCATACATGTACTAAAGGTTCATAAAACAACGAGGTGCAGATATCTCTCAGACTTTTCCTAGAGAAAAAAAATGACAATGCCGTAAAAATTGCGTCCTACACTGCTACTTTTGCATAGGTACTTTTTCTGTACAAAAAATCTGTGGTACTGGAAAATTACTTTTAAAATATGGTACTTTTTTAGTACTTTAAATTTATTGTAATATTTAGGTACCTGTTTTTTACAGTACTTGATTTGTACCTAATATTGAGGTACACATTTAGTACTACACAATTAAAGTACAAATTGAGTACTTAAAATTGAAGTACAAATCAAGTACTGTAAAAAACAAGTACTTAAATATTACAATAAATTTAAAGTACTAAAAAAGTACTATATTTTAAAAGTAATTTTCCAGTACTACAGATTTTTGTACAGAAAAAGTACCTATGCAAAATTAGCAGTGCAGGGCCGTAAATCTCAGTGAAATCCTAAAATAAAATGTTTGCTTCTAGATTTAAATACTTATCTGTGTTACAAACTGGTGCTGAAAAATGATCATTACAAGAAAATAAGCATGCAACGCGTGTTTTAAAGTTACACCGGATCAATAAAATCCAAATCATGCACTGCTGGTGAACTGTGACCGAAATGTCAATTTCCTACAAGGACAAAAGAAATTACATTGTGTACTTTCCATCTCTATAGATGTGTCTGTTCAACGTCTCCACCTGAAAAGAAATAAAAAGACTGAGTTTTCGTTATTATCAACCCGCGTCACGTGATGTCTCCTCAATCTGGCGCGCGCGCTGGACCTGAAATAAATAAAAACTTTCCGAACTAAACATGAAACTTCCCCGGAATAATATAGACCCCTTACAGAACAAACAAACAGACAAACCAAACACACACCACCACACATAACAATCAATCATGTTTCAAAAGGGGGGGGGGGGGGGCAAGACCGTTTACAATTGCTTTTTAGAAGCAATTTATTTAAATTGTAAAACGACAATTTTAACCATTCTGTTCCGTTTATATATAAAAAAAAATCCCTAGGACCCCCCCCCCTTTTTTTTTACCCCCACTTACAAATGAATGTGTTTGATCAACCAATCAACGTGTTCAACAAAAACCAACCAACCAAACACCAACCAACCAATAAATCAATCAATCAATCAGTGCATGTTTCCGTCTCATGTGTTTAATATGGAGTCCACGATCTCATTTGTTTCTTTCTCGCTTTTTTCAAGAAACACTATCAAACGTGTTTAACCAACCAACCAACCAACGTGTTTAATCAACCAATCAACATGTTTAGCCAACCAACCAACCAACCAATCAACCAATCAGTGCATGTTTCCGTCTCATGTGTTTAATATGGAGTCCACGATCTCATTTGTTTCTTTCTCGCTTGTTTCAAGAAACACTTTCCAACGTGTTTAACCAACCAACCAACGTGTTTAATCAACCAATCAACATGTTTAGCCAACCAACCAACCAACCAATCAATCAATCAACCAATCAGTGCATGTTTCCGTCTCATGTGTTTAATATGGAGTCCACGATCTCATTTGTTTCTTTCTCGCTTGTTTCAAGAAACACTATCAAACGTGTTTAACCAACCAACCAACCAACCAACCAACGTGTTTAATCAACCAATCAACATGTTTAGCCAACCAACCAACCAATCAATCAACCAATCGGTGCATGTTTCCGTCTCATGTGTTTAATATGGAGTCCACGATCTCATTAGTTTCTTTCTCGCTTATTTCGAGAAACACTATCTAACGTGTTTAACCAACCAACCGACGTGTTTAATCAGCCAATCAACATGTTTAACCAACCAACCAACCAATCAATCAATCAATCAAAACATCAGTGCATGTTTCCGTCTCGTGTGTTCAATACGGGGTCCAAGATCTCAGTTTTTTTCCGGTTGCTTCAAGAGACCCTATCCCAAGTGTTTAAGTAATAAACAAACAAACCAACCAACCAACCAACCAACCAACCAACCAATCAATCAATATGTATGACCGTTTATTTATGACAGTTTCATTAAAACAATATGGAAGAAAAGACCTATGATCAATTATTCAAGAAGAATTGAATTTCAATAATGTTCTTACATCTCTTCTGAAAAAAAAATCCACATCCTTCTTATCAGTTATACTCTGAAACTACAAGTCTAATCGACCCCAAAATGTGCAGTCAGCAGGGCATACATGTACTAAAGGTTCATAAAACAACGAGGTGCAGATATCTCTCAAGACTTTTCCTAGAGAAAAAAAATGACAATGCCGTAAAAATTGCGTCCTACACTGCTACTTTTGCATAGGTACTTTTTCTGTACAAAAAATCTGTGGTACTGGAAAATTACTTTTAAAATATGGTACTTTTTTAGTACTTTAAATTTATTGTAATATTTAGGTACCTGTTTTTTACAGTACTTGATTTGTACCTAATATTTGAGGTACACATTTAGTACTACACAATTAAAGTACAAATTGAGTACTTAAAATTTGAAGTACAAATCAAGTACTGTAAAAAACAAGTACTTAAATATTACAATAAATTTAAAGTACTAAAAAAGTACTATATTTTAAAAGTAATTTTCCAGTACTACAGATTTTTTGTACAGAAAAAGTACCTATGCAAAATTAGCAGTGCAGGGCCGTAAATCTCAGTGAAATCCTAAAATAAAATGTTTGCTTCTAGATTTAAATACTTATCTGTGTTACAAACTGGTGCTGAAAAATGATCATTACAAGAAAATAAGCATGCAACGCGTGTTTTAAAGTTACACCGGATCAATAAAATCCAAATCATGCACTGCTGGTGAACTGTGACCGAAATGTCAATTTCCTACAAGGACAAAAGAAATTACATTGTGTACATTCCATCTCTATAGATGTTGTCTGTTCAACGTCTCCACCTGAAAAGAAATAAAAAGACTGAGTTTTCGTTATTATCAACCCGCGTCACGTGATGTCTCCTCAATCTGGCGCGCGCGCTGGACCTGAAATAAAATAAAAACTTTCCGAACTAAACATGAAACTTCCCCGGAATAATATAGACCCCTTACAGAAACAAACAAACAGACAAACAAACACACACACACACATAACAATCAATCATGTTTCAAAAGGGGGGGGGGGCAAGACCGTTTACAATTGCTTTTTAGAAGCAATTTATTTAAATTGTAAAACGACAATTTTAACCATTCTGTTCCGTTTATATATAAAAAAAAATCCCTAGGACCCCCCCCCCCCCCTTTTTTTTTACCCCCACTTACAAATGAATGTGTTTGATCAACCAATCAACGTGTTCAACCAATAAACCAACCAACCAAACAACCAACCAACCAATAAATCAATCAATCAATCAGTGCATGTTTCCGTCTCATGTGTTTAATATGGAGTCCACGATCTCATTTGTTTCTTTCTCGCTTTTTTCAAGAAACACTATCAAACGTGTTTAACCAACCAACCAACCAACGTGTTTAATCAACCAATCAACATGTTTAGCCAACCAACCAACCAACCAATCAACCAATCAGTGCATGTTTCCGTCTCATGTGTTTAATATGGAGTCCACGATCTCATTTGTTTCTTTCTCGCTTGTTTCAAGAAACACTTTCCAACGTGTTTAACCAACCAACCAACGTGTTTAATCAACCAATCAACATGTTTAGCCAACCAACCAACCAACCAATCAATCAATCAACCAATCAGTGCATGTTTCCGTCTCATGTGTTTAATATGGAGTCCACGATCTCATTTGTTTCTTTCTCGCTTGTTTCAAGAAACACTATCAAACGTGTTTAACCAACCAACCAACCAACCAACCAACGTGTTTAATCAACCAATCAACATGTTTAGCCAACCAACCAACCAATCAATCAACCAATCGGTGCATGTTTCCGTCTCATGTGTTTAATATGGAGTCCACGATCTCATTAGTTTCTTTCTCGCTTATTTCGAGAAACACTATCTAACGTGTTTAACCAACCAACCGACGTGTTTAATCAGCCAATCAACATGTTTAACCAACCAACCAACCAATCAATCAATCAATCAAAACATCAGTGCATGTTTCCGTCTCGTGTGTTCAATACGGGGTCCAAGATCTCAGTTTTTTTCCGGTTGCTTCAAGAGACCCTATCCCAAGTGTTTAAGTAATAAACAAACAAACCAACCAACCAACCAACCAACCAACCAACCAATCAATCAATATGTATGACCGTTTATTTATGACAGTTTCATTAAAACAATATGGAAGAAAAGACCTATGATCAATTATTCAAGAAGAATTGAATTTCAATAATGTTCTTACATCTCTTCTGAAAAAAAAATCCACATCCTTCTTATCAGTTATACTCTGAAACTACAAGTCTAATCGACCCCAAAATGTGCAGTCAGCAGGGCATACATGTACTAAAGGTTCATAAAACAACGAGGTGCAGATATCTCTCAAGACTTTTCCTAGAGAAAAAAAATGACAATGCCGTAAAAATTGCGTCCTACACTGCTACTTTTGCATAGGTACTTTTTCTGTACAAAAAATCTGTGGTACTGGAAAATTACTTTTAAAATATGGTACTTTTTTAGTACTTTAAATTTATTGTAATATTTAGGTACCTGTTTTTTACAGTACTTGATTTGTACCTAATATTTGAGGTACACATTTAGTACTACACAATTAAAGTACAAATTGAGTACTTAAAATTTGAAGTACAAATCAAGTACTGTAAAAAACAAGTACTTAAATATTACAATAAATTTAAAGTACTAAAAAAGTACTATATTTTAAAAGTAATTTTCCAGTACTACAGATTTTTTGTACAGAAAAAGTACCTATGCAAAATTAGCAGTGTAGTATAAAATTTATATTTCATTTCTTTGTCTGTCAAGAAACATAGCTCCTATGGCTAAAATAGAACATAGGAAAAAATGATTTTGTTTTGCTTTTGAAGAAAATAGGACAATTCAAAGAACATTTAAATAAATTGAAAAGCCAAAATAATCATTGATGAGAGATTTAACCAAAAAAGTTAAGGTGAGCGATTCAGGCTCTTGAGAGCCTCTTGTTTACTTTTCATCTCATTAAAATGATTAAAAGTAAAAATTAAAAGTAATTCATGTTAACTTGTTTTTTTTGCAAGATCATGATTTATTGATTGATTAATTTTTGGTGTTTAATACCACTTTTGGCACTTTGGGCTATTTTGCTGCAACCAGATTTTATTTGTTGAAGGCTACACAACACTCAGCAGGGAAACTGGTAGTCCTAGTTAATTTTAAAAGATTTGAGTTAAAATGCCACTTGGTCACTGAAGACCTATTATATATAGAAACAAGATGAAAGAGTATAGTTACCAATATATATCTACTGTAAATTCAGAAATTATTGCAAAATATGCAACAGGGTGATAATTGCAAAAATTTTTAACTCACATTTTGAAATATCTCATTAAACAGGATTTTTCTCAATATCACAAAAATTAAAACTACATTTTAGTCTTAATTTGACAAAATTAAAATAATTTCTGAATTTACAGTATTGACTTTTTCGAGGAAACAGTCAAGAATAACAGTATAATATTTTTTATATGTTGTTAAATAGGGAGACAGTGGCGGCCCTATGGTATGTCAAGATAATCAGAACAACTGGTACCTTAAAGGGATAGCGAGCTATGTAGCTAACTACTGTAACATGACAAATCGTCCAAACGTCTTCACTGATGTACAAACTTATCTGGGTTGGATAAACAACAACACAAGTAAGGAATTATTTATATGAATCTTAAATGGTCACATTTGTAGAATATTTATGCCCCAACTACACTACAATATTAGGGGGGCATTTTGTTTTCTGGTCTATGTGTCGGTTTGTATATTTATCTGTCTGTTCATCGGTCTGTCCCACTCTAGGTTAAAGTTTTTGGTTACAGTAGTTTTTGATGAAGTTGAAGTCCAATAAACTTAATATTTAGTACACATGTTCCTTATGATATGATATTTCTAATTTTAATTTCAAATTAGCGTTTTATCCCAATTTCACAGTCCACTGAACATAGAAAATTATAATGCCAGTGGGGCATCAGTGTACAATAGACACATTCTTGTTTCCTATGCTGCAAGAGGCAAAAATACCAGAAAGTCTGTTATCAAATAGCATAATCAATAGTTCAAACACATCAAAGGAATATAAAACAAATCTCATATTCCTGACCTGGTACAGGCAAATTGCTTATGTAGAAAATGTTTGATACAAAGTGTAACAGATAAAATACCAGAACAGAATTTCCTGCTATTAAAATGAGTTGCCCTTTGCATCTATAAATATCTTTCTTAATACATTTTTAAGGATATACTTAACCTCATGAATAAACAATAAAACTAGTGAAAGAAGATTTAAAGTTGTATATTTGGGTTAAAAGTTTAAATATCAGATTTCATTTTATTTTGAAATGATTAAAAAATAGTTTTGTAATATATTTTTCAGAGTGTATTTTCAAATGTAAAAATGGTAAATGTATTTATGATAGTGAGTTGCTATGCAACAGGGAGGATAACTGTGGAGACAATTCTGATGAGATAGACCAATGTGGTGAGTGATCTTTATTCTCTGCTGCGCTGCAATAGCTACATTATCATTGTTTTTATCGTTTAGTATGAAGGGCAATTTGTGTGAAGTTTTTCTTCAATGATGTCACAAGTTCTAATAGGCAAAATATATTCTTGATAGTAAAGTTATACATAAAAACAGCAATGAAATTTTAATATGCAGTTAAAGTTAAATTGCGTATTATTTTATGGTGTTAAAATAATAAGAAATATACTCTTTTTTTTATGCCCCCATTGCAAGAGAGGGGAGGGGCATTTAGTGTTTATTGTAACCTTCTCCTTCTGTATGTTTTTAAGAAGTATATGTCTATACATGCATTGGTTTCCTTTCTCTAAATTTAGTTTGCCTCAACCAATTGTTATGAAACTTATATATTCAATGCTTATTACAAAACACAGATCATCTTTGAATTTAGGTGGACTCACTTCTATCTGGGGCATTATTAGGTCCTATGGACACATTCTTCATTGATTTAATAATTTATGAAATAAAATCTTATAATATTTATTATTGAAATTTTTTTAAAGTATTTTGTCTAATTTGTAGATGTTTCTGTGAGCTGTACATTTGACGACAAATTCATGTGTGGATATGGAATTGAAGGATTTCAACAACAAAGACAGATTTTAAATTCTCAGGACCCAACAACTTTACCATCATTTGACCACACCTTTGGTCGCTATCCAGGTAGGAATTTTAGAACTATAGATACCAACATGCGGAAATAAGCATTTTAGTATCACTTAAACACACATCCATAAAAAACAAATAACTTGTGTTTTATTTTATTTTTTTCACATACTCTAGCTACTTTAGGTTTATCATTAACATTGCCTGTGACATATTTTGATTTCAGAATAAAAAAAGTTGACTTGGTGCAGATATCACATGAAATATTTCAGTTAATGTTTCTTTTTTTCTGGATACTTATTTTACAAGTGAATCTTTGAAAATATTTAACTATGATGAAAGATGTGCTTAAAATATAATTTGGTTTTCAAATATATATTAAAAACCTATTGTTCCCAGCCAATGAGATACAACCAGCTTCACTAAAATCCTCATTTCTTTCAGGTTATTATATGGCGGGAAAAACCCCATCATCTTCAGGAAGTGAGGGGAGACTAACCTCACCAAAGTTCACAATACAAGGTTCTACATGTATCAGATTTTTCTACAATCTGCGTGGAGACCTGAATGCTGGCTTGAAGGTACGAATGTACACCTTCTCAACATCAGGAGACAGGTTGCAAGGTCAACAGGTGTATGCTTCAGGAGAAGGTATATTTACTGACAAGTGGAGACTGGGATATATTGATCTGAGTATCGGCACATATGAGATTGCGTTCATTGCCAATGACGGGATGCAAGTTGCTGTTGATGATGTATCTATGCTCAAAGGAATGTGTTCTCAATCAGGTAAAATTACACTGCAAAAGATAAGTGCTCTTTTCACAAAAAATATTACGTCAAAAATTTATTTATATATGTTATTCTGAATTTTCCATGACTTGCAAGTATTTTTCTCATAACATTTTTTGTAAAATGATTTGCGAGCCCATAAATTACCCCTGACATAAAAAGAATTAAAATATTGCAATTGTTTCCTAGATTTTCATAAATGTAAATAGGCAGAGCTCACAAAACAAGTTTTCTCTTAAACGAGTAGATCTTTATTGGAGGTTTTACTGTATATATATAAAAAATATCATTGACCTTTATTTTAGTGTGCCTTGCCAATGAGTATAAATGTACATCAGAAGCTGGAAGTGATGCCTGTATAAACTTTAATTCCCTGTGTGATGTTGTCAAAGATTGCCATTCAGATGAACTTAACTGCAATCGTAAGTATTCATTACCCATAATTCCCTGTGTGATGTTGTCAAAGATTACCCATAATTCCAATTAGATTATTTAAATACTAATTTTCCATAAAGTCATTCTAAAGGAGTTTATAGATGTTTTATAAATGTATATGTACTGAATACTTGAGTAATCACTTACCGATAAATTTGCCAAAATCAAACATTTTCCACTTTGGTGAAATAACACAAAATATAACCTTGCCAATATGACATATTCCCAAGATAAAGCTATATATATATATATATATTGAGTGATTGTTTTTCAGATTCTGAGCGACACTATAGTTGTGAGTTTGAGAACAGTGTCCTTTGTGATATCCAACAGGAGACCTTCGACAATGGAGAATGGCTAATCATTAACCAGACCTATACTAAATCATTTGTATTATACAGTGAATCTTTCCCAGATCACACCACAGGAACAGACCAAGGTAAACAAACTTTTTGATAGATTGATTATTTTATTGGTGTTTAATGCTACTTTCAGCAATACAGTTTCATTGGAGAAGGAAGTCAGTGATTACCACCAATCCTCTGTAAGAAAACTAACAAATCTATCTAATTAAGATTTGAGTTGGTTGCATCTGACACAATTGAAACAAAGCTTTTATGAGGGGAGATAGAAGGGGTCCTGATCCAGAAATCCTGTGCTTTAAAACATGAAATCCCGGGCTTAAAAATACGAAAGCCTGAGGTCCCGAAATCCAAAATAAATCCTGAAAGGGTCAATCCTGAAATCCCAAGCTTAAAAACACCTGATCCCGGAGTTCCAATAAAGGTCCTATCCCCCCTCTTTTATGTCCACAAGTTAACTTTATCGCAGAGAGGACCAGACCAAAAGTTAACAGTAAAACAAGACTGGTGACAGTATTAATAAATTGTATAATTATATAATATGAATTTCTGCTTTCAGGTTATATGTTGTTTTTAATGACAAACCTTTTGATGAGGTCAGAATTTCTGCTTTCAGGTTATATGTTGTTTTTAATGACAAACCTTTTGATGAGGTCAGAATTTCTCCTTTCAGGTTATATGTTGTTTTTAATGACCAACCTTTGATGAGGTCAGAATTTCTCCTTTCAGGTTATATGTTATTTTTAATGACCAACCTTTTGATGAGGTCAGAATTTCTACTTTCAGGTTATATGTTGTTTTTAATGACAAACCTTTTGATGAGGTCAGAATTTGTTGCCATGTCATTAGATGTATCACTGCAAGACAAAGATTTCTGTTTGACCTTCTGGTATAGATCAAAGACAGAGGCCACTTTCAAGGTCAGTGTAATATTACTGTAAACAACTACTTTCAAGGTCAGTTTAATATTACTGTAAACAACTACTTTCAAGGTCAGTTTAATATTACTGTAAACAACTACTTTCAAGGTCAGTGTAATATTACTGTAAACAACTACTTTCAAGGTCAGTTTAATATTACTGTAAACAACTACTTTCAAGGTCAGTTTAATATTACTGTAAACAACCTCTTTCAAGGTCAGTGTAATATTACTGTAAACAACTACTTTCAAGGTCAGTTTAATATTACTGTAAACAACCTCTTTCAAGGTCAGTGTAATATTACTGTAAACAAATACTTTCAAGGTCAGTTTAATATTACTGTAAACAACTACTTTCAAGGTCAGTTTAATATTACTGTAAACAACCTCTTTCAAGGTCAGTTTAATATTACTGTAAACAACCTCTTTCAAGGTCAGTGTAATATTACTGTAAACAAATACTTTCAAGGTCAGTTTAATATTACTGTAAACAACTACTTTCAAGGTCAGTTTAATATTACTGTAAACAACTACTTTCAAGGTCAGTTTAATATTACTGTAAACAACCTCTTTCAAGGTCAGTGTAATATTACTGTAAACAACTACTTTCAAGGTCAGTGTAATATTACTGTAAACAACCTCTTTCAAGGTCAGTGTAATATTACTGTAAACAACTACTTTCAAGGTCAGTGTAATATTACTGTAAACAACTACTTTCAAGGTCAGTGTAATATTACTGTAAACAACCACTTTCAAGGTCAGTTTAATATTACTGTAAACAACCTCTTTCAAGGTCAGTTTAATATTACTGTAAACAACCACTTTCAAGGTCAGTTTAATATTACTGTAAACAACCACTTTCAAGGTCAGTTTAATATTACTGTAAACAACCACTTTCAAGGTCAGTTTAATATTACTGTAAACAACTACTTTCAAGGTCAGTTTAATATTACTGTAAACAACCACTTTCAAGGTCAGTTTAATATTACTGTAAACAACTACTTTCAAGGTCAGTGTAATATTACTGTAAACAACCACTTTCAAGGTCAGTGTAATATTACTGTAAACAACCACTTTCAAGGTCAGTGTAATATTACTGTAAACAACTACTTTCAAGGTCAGTGTAATATTACTGTAAACAACTACTTTCAAGGTCAGTGTAATATTACTGTAAACAACTACTTTCAAGGTCAGTGTAATATTACTGTAAACAACCACTTTCAAGGTCAGTGTAATATTACTGTAAACAACTACTTTCAAGGTCAGTGTAATATTACTGTAAACAACCACTTTCAAGGTCAGTTTAATATTACTGTAAACAACTACTTTCAAGGTCAGTGTAATATTACTGTAAACAACCTCTTTCAAGGTCAGTGTAATATTACTGTAAACAACCTCTTTCAAGGTCAGTTTAATATTACTGTAAACAACCACTTTCAAGGTCAGTGTAATATTACTGTAAACAACTACTTTCAAGGTCAGTTTAATATTACTGTAAACAACCTCTTTCAAGGTCAGTGTAATATTACTGTAAACAACTACTTTCAAGGTCAGTTTAATATTACTGTAAACAACCACTTTCAAGGTCAGTTTAATATTACTGTAAACAACCTCTTTCAAGGTCAGTTTAATATTACTGTAAACAACCACTTTCAAGGTCAGTTTAATATTACTGTAAACAACCACTTTCCATTTTCACAGTCTTTCTTTTTTCCAAGTGACTTCATGACAAGTGATAGTCAAATTATTGTGCCGTGAAAACGGTGTAGCTTTCAACAATGAGCAAAATTAAAACAGTATATATAATCATCTTATAAAGACCTTGAAATGACAAATTGAGAAAATAAACAACCTGGTTTATGAAAATATAATACTGATAATACTTAAATTATTGTGTGCATTTATTATTGTGATTTTGTCAATTTGGACTCAAATGCAATTTTGATTTTTTTGATATGGAGAAAAATCCTGTTTAATTCGCATAAAAAAATTCAAAAATGTGAGTTAAAATTTTTGCGTTCATAATCCTGTCGCTTTTTTCACAATTATAAAAACATCACAGTAATTTCGAAATTGACAGTAAACAAAAAAAACAAGCTTGACTGACAATAGCCATAGACAATTGTGAATAAATTGTTATCTTTTAAATAATTTGTAGGTTGACATCCTACACAATACAACTGTAATGAATCTAATGAGTTTCACAGACAGAACCACAAAAAATTGGACCAAAGCCCAGATGCAACTTCCACCAATGAATGATGCTGTTATTAAATTCACTGTTGTCACGGAAACACCTGCTATCCACAGTTACTACAAACCACATCTGGCCCTAGATGATATACAGATATCCAATGGACTTTGTCCTGATTATGGTAGGTCACACTTTTACCTAGATGATATACAGATATCCAATGGACTTTGTCCTGATTATGGTAGGTTCACACTTTTACCTAGATGATATACAGATATCCAATGGACTTTGTCCTGATTATGGTAGGTCACACTTTTAACTAGATGATATACAGATATCCAATGGACTTTGTCCTGATTATGGTAGGTTCACACTTTTACCTAGATGATATACAGATATCCAATGGACTTTGTCCTGATTATGGTAGGTTCACACTTTTACCTAGATGATATACAGATATCCAATGGACTTTGTCCTGATTATGGTAGGTTCACACTTTTACCTAGATGATATACAGATATCCAATGGACTTTGTCCTGATTATGGTAGGTTCACACTTTTACCTAGATGATATACAGATATCCAATGGACTTTGTCCTGATTATGGTAGGTGCATACTTTACAGTTGGCTGTCTGAGAATCTAAGGGACTATTGACATATTTGATAAAGTTCATATCTCAAACATGAAAATAATGTCACATCATTGGTTGACTTTCCATTGTTTGGGACTTTTTTAACCAATTAAAAGGTTTTGATGTATTCTTTTGAAAAATTACCCAGAATTCATTTGATTCTGAAATGTTGAACAATGGATGAGTAGGGCTTTGTTAGCGAAACAGTGTTTATTTAGCCTAAGGATGTTTTACCCTTTAAATGAATAAAATTATTTAAAGAGGAGAAAAAAGAGATTTGAGGGGCCAATTTAGTTGAATTGGTAGATTTGAACATCATTAAAAATTAGGGTTTTATTGGCTGATAGTTAAAAGGACTTTATGAACACTCTTCCCTAACCTATTAACACTAATGTTATGAGTTGGTGGTGAAGTGTGTTTGACTGCTATCTAAGTGAACTAGGACTGCTGGTTTTCCTGGCAAAGATCTTTAGTTCTCTATGATTTCCTCCATCAATAAAATCACAAAAAAACTGAACTCAGAGGAAAATCCAATCGGAAAGTCCATAGTCACAAGGCAGAATCAAACGACAAAACTCATAAAAAACGAATGGACAAGAACTGTCATATTCCTGACTTGGTACAGGCATTTTCAAATGTAGAAAATGGTGGATTAAACCTGGTTTTTTAGCCAGTTTTGATGAAGTGCTGTTATACACATACAATCAATCAACCAATTAATAATTTAGAAATTACAGATGTCTTTTTCTTGTTTTGTAGGTTGTCCTGAGAATTGGAGTAAGTGTGGTAATGAGAACTATTGTTATTCACCTGAAGAAAAATGTGACAGAAAACTACAATGTTCAGATGAATCAGATGAAATCAACTGTAGTAAGTTTTCATAATTAAGTAAAATTTTGAAAATCTGGTCCTTATTATATTTTAAGATTTGGTATTTAAGGTGATAAAACTAAGAAATTTGAAGTAAGGATATATGCCAATTATTTCTTTTTCATACAATGCCATTGTTTTTGATAGGAGATATTTGTATATTTTGCTATAAAACATTTTTCAACTTTAGAAAAAATATAACAATTCATTTTATATAATTCAACACACTGAAGTTGTGATTGTGCTACATATAGGGAGGGGTATATATTAATAATGTTGTTCCATTTTTTTTTTAAATTTTCTTTTTTAATTTGTAATTTAAGGCTCTGAGAAAAAAAAATGGTTATTGTACTTTTAAAACTGTTTACATTTTAGATAAATCGTTATTCTCATAACTAATATAATGTGTTTATAATCCTACATAATTTCTTGGTAGATTGTACCGCTGATGAGTTCCGTTGTAATAGTGGAAGATGTATACCGTTATCTCAGAAGTGTGATCGGATTGGTCAGTGTTTGGACGGCTCAGATGAGGGAGATATATGTGGTAAGTTTACTGTTCTCTTACCATCAACCTACTGTTCTCTAATTCTCACCTGATTTATATTTTAACATCTTATCAATGACTGAAAAGGAAATACAAATGTAATGTCAGCCATGTAGGTGAGAGGAAAAATAAAGAACTGAAGAAGGCCAATGGCCGAAATGTCTTGAAAAATTGGTTTATTTAAACAATTATATAAAGTATGTTCCCTATTGGAATTTTGAAAACAAGGATGATTTATATTTATCACGAACATTTATTTTTTATGCCCAACCTACGATAGTAGAGGGGCATTATGTTTTCTGGTCTAATTCTCACCTGATTTATATTTATCACGAACATTTATTTCTTTTTTAATCAACATGTGTCTTGTTATGCTTGATCTCAATTCTTCATTGATAAATGTCCAAGGTCAATGTTCACTTTTGGTCAAATATGGCCTTGAAGTTCAATTTTATCATAAAATATCAAAATTGCTATACTTTAGTTCTTAAATGGATCAAATCTAATAGTCTGACTTCTTTGTTCTAGTAAATCTCATCAGACGAACACATTTTTGGCTTCGGAATCAGCACATTTTGGATATATTGTCAAAATTCTATGATTTTGTGCAATTTTTTTTTTACCTAAAAGCTCCTTTTATTGCTTTCCACTGACTTTGATATTGTTGCATGACAAAACAAAAATGAATACTAGGAAGATTCTGGCTTTTGATGTTTTTGTCCATAAATATTCTGTGCAAAATATTAAACTTATCTGATTTACATTTTCTTTTGCACCTTCTGATTACTTTCACCCATAAGTATACAATGATTAATTTCAGATCCTATGAATGCAGTGTCTTGTATCTTTGAAAGTCCTTATCTTTGTGGGTATACAGTACTGTCCAACAGTTCACTAACAAATGAGTACAAATGGTTGTGGACTTCCGGTGAAACACCATCTTTTTATACTGGTCCCAAGACAGACCACACCACAGGAACACCTCAAGGTATGTTTTATACTGGAACCAGTCTGGTGAAACGCTATCTTTTTATACTGGTCCCAAGACAGACCACACCACAGGAACACCTCAAGGTATGTTTTATACTGGAACCAGTCTGGTGAAACGCCATCTTTTTATACTGGACCCAAGACAGACCACACCACAGGAACACCTCAAGGTATGTATGATACTGGAACCAGTCTGGTGAAACGCCATCTTTTTATACTGGTCCCAAGACAGACCACACCTAAGGAACACCTCAAGGTATGCATTATTTTGGAACCAGTCAAGTGCTTCTAAGGTTATATTTTAGCTGAAAAAATTCTATCTTTCCCAAGGAAAAATTGTCAAGAAAGGAAAAATCTGGTTATTAATTTGCAAAATAAGGCTAGTCATGTAGGGCCTCTGCTAATAGTGTTTGTTCTGTTTCTATTTCTAATTTATTCAAGACCAGAGACACATTTTACAAAAATCTTAAGAGAAAAAACTTCGTAAGTCATGAACATTACAGTACAACTAAGGATAAATTTTTGTGAAAAAAAGTCTGGGGTCTGGTAAGCTGTGTGATTTTATTTTTGGTTAACTTGTCAATTTCTTAACCTGAAGTTGTTTTGAAAATGTGTATAATAACTGAAGTTTTGTAATGGTAAACATCTCCTATTCTAGGGCATTATATGTATGCAGAAGGCAATGATGGTACACATGGAGACCAAGCAAGAATGGCGTCCATTTATTTCTTGACAACAGCCAATCAGAGTCTTACATTTTTCTTCCACATGTTTTTGGCACAATACACCAAGACTGGAGGTCTGCAGATAGCGACTAAAGAAGATGGATCAGATATTGAAAATGTAATCTGGTTCCATAATGAATCTTCTGGGGAACCATGGTTGTCAGGATGTGTGGATTTACCAGCCAATCAAAATCTGTCTATCATTTTCATATCCAATCGGCATTCTCTTTCTATACAGGATGCAGACATAGCTATAGATGATATAGCATTAAGGGATGGCCTATGTGGTGAGTGTTTTTGTTTTTAGAGCCATTCCGGTGGCACATAATTCATAAATTATTGACTTTTTGCTACATGAAAAAAAGATGTAGGATAGGTATAAATGAGACATCAACCCAGGAACAAGAAGTAAACAAAATACTTCTAATTATTCAAGATATATAATAGATATAGGAAGATGTGGTATGAGTGCCAATGAGACAACTCTCCATCCAAGTCACAATTTATAAAAGTAAATGTCCAGGTTTGGTCTACAACACAGAGCCTTGGCTCACACAAAACAGCAATCTATAAAGGGCCCCCAAAAAAGTACTAGTGTAAAACAAAGGGTCTAATCTATATAAAAGAACAAGAAACAAGAATTATTTATGAACCATAACAACAAACTACAACTACTGAACATCAGATTCATTTAAAAAAACAACTTAGACAGATTTTCTTTTTTAATTCAGCCTCTCATCATTGGTCACTCATACATGTACAATATTTGATTTTACTTTTTTCAGGAACGCATAGTGAACCAGATGTTACTACGGCTAGCGCTGAAACACCAACAGAAACAACACCTTCTACAGGTATGTAGAGAAAATCATCGTGATCATGGTGTTATAGATGATAACTTATCTTGAGGTTCTGATATGCATAAGAAAACTATAAATGTGAAAAAACTTGCTGTGAATCAACTAGAATAGGCTAAATTTTGAAAAAAAATTAAGTTGGTTTAAAGTAATAAATTTTAGCCATGACACATGTACAACCTTTCTTGACCCTAATGAGTGATCAAGGTTGTTCAACACCCTCTATACTAGTATGTCACACAATCCCTCCAAGCAGCAGACCAACCACATATCAAAGAAATATTTCACTGCCATTATTAAAACCACTGTAAGGCCTACAAGAAAGAGAAAAAAAAAAAACCAACCTGACTGCACCTGCACTTTCAAAATGACGTCTAGAACAGGATTCAGAGAACGTCTTTGTCAGATGAAGAACAAACAGATATTCATTTGAAAGTTTGATGCTCAAACCATATACAGTCAATCATTTTGGTCTATTGTGGAGAGTTGTCTCATTGGCAATCAAACCACATCTTCTTTTTTTTATGAACCTGCTAAAAATATCACCTGTATTAAGCAAAAACCAGTGTTATAAGACCATCAATTTTATAGATCCCTCTATAGTACATGTATATGACATTGATAAAATACAGTTTTCATGGTTCATTGATCATTTGTTGCTGGTCATTAAAGTTTCAATCACTTGCTACAGGTTAGGCCATACCTACTTAATTTATTTACATCCTAATTAGTATATATTTATTTCAGGTTGTGCGTCAGACCAGTTTACATGTAACAATGGTATTTGTATACCACTATCAAGTCGTTGTGATACTTTTAGTGACTGTATCAATGGGGAGGATGAGTTAAATTGCAATACTGGACCCTAATTTGATGGACTATTTTCTCTGTGGAAGATGGAAGAAGATTACACTACAATCTTGGCCCATTGTCAATATGGACTATATTATATAGAGGGAAGATGATTAACAAGTGAAGATGATTAACACTGCTATCTTTCATCATATTTCAATGTGGACTGTATTTTGTATTGAAGATAATTAAACTGTTATCATATGACGGTTATATTGGACCATATTCACTCTCTTGTTGGAATATTAGTGACTATTGTAGTAAATCGGCCAAATTGTATTTATATACTGTGTATTAGGGTTGTAAATTGACTACCTGTATACTGTGGACCATTGTTGTAAATTGACTACTTGTATACTGTGGACCATGGTTGTTAATTGACCTACCTTTACACTATGGACTAGGGTAGTCAATCCGTCTACCTGCATGCTATGGACTAAGGTTGTGAATCGGTTGATTTGTTTTTAAGAACTATGGTCTGCTGACCCTAAACATAAAGACAGTGCAGATGTACTATAAACATATAAATCTTATTTTAAAGCAGACAACCAGTTATTTATATATCTTACATCTCATTTATATAATGCTTGCTAAAATGTGTTTGAATATACAATACTATGGATTCATTTAATTTTGTTAAAAAAAACCCAAAAAGTTTAAACTACAAGCATATAGTTAACAATTGCATCATTAAAATTCATTATTTCCCTGGACACATTACTGTAGATTCTTTTATTTTCGTTGGTACCAATTTTCGTGGATTGCAGAAATCTTCCATTTTCCAGGATATTTGATTTCATACTTTTGCCAAAGTTTGGATACAACTTTATAGAAATTTGTTTTTCATTTAACATTTTAGTTCGTTGTTCACCTGTACTCATGAAACCCACGAATATTGATATTCAACAAATAATAATGAATCAACAGTATATCAAAGAAAAATTAGTACCCAACAAATATCAATGAACCAATAGAATTGTTACCTTTGAATTCGCCATTTCAGAATCTAGTGCATTCTGGGTAAGATATTCAAAAGCGTACACCAAAATGTTGTGATTGGTCAAAAACATTCTAAACAATTGTAATTAAACCAATGACGTAACGTTATTTTCATTTTGGTGTACGAACAATGAGATTACCCATAGTCCTTCAGTTTCTGAAAAGGTGAATTGGTTGTACTGTGAATCCATGACCAAGTGTATGTACTTGTATGAAAGTATAAAAGAGTTGTGATTTTCAACTCAGATTTTCTCCATCATGTCATTTATCAAATTCATTTGCTGTATTTATTTAGGCATCCCAATCTAACCCACACATAACAAATTTTTATATATATATATAGTCTTCAGTACTGTTAATTCAGAAATTATATTTTTCAATGATTTGAAAATTATGATGTATAAGGATCCAATAATAAAACTCACATTCATTATTTTAGTAATGACATTTTTCCACAAATCTTTGCAAATCTTTAATTTTTTTTGTGGGTACTGATTTTCTTGTATTGAGAAATACTAGCAATAAGTTGATATTAGATTTCATGGTTTTATTTGCTTGTGCAATGAGTAAGGTAAGCATTTAGGCCTTTAGAAGATTTATAATTCTTTAAACCTTTGAAAAAGGTCTCATTGGGGTCTAAGCGTGACGCGAGATTGCCGACATTTAGTAAGCGTGACATGCGAAAGACCAATTATTGTGCCGTAAAAACGGGAAATGAAGTCTAGCAGGATACGGGAATTTACAAAAAAATGAGAATGTGTATAGTGTAAGCGGAATACAGGAATCTGACAAAACAGGAATGGGGTATCTTGTTTATAGTTTATTTTTAAGTTATATGTCTTTAAATGTGATTGAATGAATTTTATGTGACATAATATTTGTTATTTTTGTATTTTTTATACATATAAACTTATCAATTATATCTATAGACTCAGACGTACTTATATACTCAAATATATACTTCAGACTACTTTATTGTAATATAATATCATTGACATGATTGATGTATAATTTATGTGATTTGTTCATACATATCATTTATAAATATTTATTTTTCATATATGGTTTTAAACCAGTGCTTTCATTTTTTTTTATAGTATGTGAGAAGAGGAGACATGTTTTATTAAAACATAATTTTTAATTATTTTGTGACATAATATTTCATTTCAAAACACATCTCTATATAAATTGTAACATCAAACCCCTGCCAATTTTCTTTATCAGAAACTATTGAATGGAGTTTAAATCAGAAAAGAGAATAATGGAAAAAAATGCAGAATAAAGGGCAAAATATATTTTTTTCAAACTTCATATATATGTATATATGTAATAGCAGATGATAAAAAAACAAGAAAGTTTAATTAGTCAATGAATATTAAATTTGTTTGCAGTATAATATCCATTGTCCAATCAACTCTCTTTTTTTTTATTCCGCCTCTCCATTGCATTCAGGTGTCAATCTTAATTACAATGTACTATGCATGAGCAAACAACCAAACAAAGTTGGCAAGCAAGGCATTTAAACTCTTGGTTGGCAAGCAAGGCATTTGAACTCTTGGATTGCATGCTTTAATATTTTGGCTGAAATGTCATGAGACTGAAGCTCTTACCTGGATTTACCTTCATCAGGAACCCTCAAAGCCAAATATTTGGAAGCCAAGGATGTATAAGAACCGAAAATAGCTATTTGACCAAAAAATACTTAAAGGCAGATGACCTATAGTTGTTAATATCTGCGTCATTTGGTCTCTTAAGGAGAGTTGTCTCATTGGCAATCATACCACATCTTGTTTTTATACTAAACAATAGCCAACTTCATCTAATGGCAATTTGCTTGTCAGAGGGAGTTAAAACATTTCCTAAAGTTATTAAGAAGTTGTATTGTATAGTTATTAAGAAGTTGTATTGTATATGATATTGTTTATTTTTTATGGTCTTAATCTAAATTGTTAAGTGATTTTTATATCATATACATTTTGTAGAATATCATGTTTTATATATATATATTGTTAGCAACCATTAAATTGTTGATTTTTTATAGAATACATTGTTTTAATTTCTAGCGCCCTATAGACCATTGTTTTACATGTAACAAAGTTACAAGTACAAGACTTTGGCTTCCTGTTTTCTGGTGTAAACACAAGACTTGGGGCTGCTGTTTTGTGGTGTAAACACAAGATTTGGGCCTACTGTTTACTGGTGTAAACACAAGATTTGGGCCTGATGTTTAATGGTGTAAAAACTAGATTTGGATGAAAACACAAGATTTGGGCCTGCTGTTTACTTATGTAATAACAAGATTTGGGTGTAAACACAAGATTTTGGCCTGCGGTTTTCTGGCGTTAACACAAGACTTTGGCCTGCTGTTTTCTGGTGTAAGAATAGACTGGGGTTTGCTATTATCTGGTGTAAACACAGATTGGCCTTGATGTTTTTAGGTGTAAATACAAGACTTTTGTCAACTGTTTTTGGTGTGAACACAAGATTTAAGCCTGCTGTGTCCAGGCGTAAACACAGATTTGTGCTTGCTGATTTCTGGTTTAAACACAAGTCGTAAGTTTGCTGTTTTCTGATATAAACACAATACTTTGGTTTGCTGTTTCTTGGTGAAGGTGTAAGGGGTTTAAACAATTGTAAATATAGTTATGTTAGTTTAACACTGAGGCTATCATTAAATCATAAAAAAATAGTTCACATTTATGGTTGTAAAATAGTGTGCTTATACAAAATTGTTACTTCTAAAGAAGTCAAAAGTAAAAAAAAACCAACCATTTCCTCTGGATCAAATGCCTGTGACCTAGGAGATGTAGCATGCACCAGTTTCCACATGATAAAGGTAATATTTTACCACAAACATGACCAATGTTTGCATCATGTAATTAATGAATTGGGGAAAGCAATGAGATAATGATTGATTATTTATTGAATGAACATGTATTGAAAATTAAGTTACACATAAGAACACAAAATTCCTATGGACATACTCTAGTAAAATTAATTGCACAAATAGATGAAAAGGATATAAAAAAAATAATCACCCTGATTTTCAATTGTTTGTAAGTGAAAGAGTTGATAAAATTTGAGGACTCTTGTTCAAATATGTTCTGTATTTTTTTTTAAATGTCCAAGTTTCTGCTAATACATCAATGAATTTAGAAGATCAATTTGTAGATAATTTAAATTTGAGAAACGAATACGTAAAGTACATATTCTGTTCATTCAGATCATCGTTTGTATCTCCTATAGTATTTTTGTGGATTTGTTTTTGTTTTTCATATAAGTTACACATATAGTTGATAAATAGAGGCAACAGAAGTATGCAGCTATTCAATAGTAATAAAACGATTAATTGAAGAGAAAAAAAAACACGGGTCAAAAATCAAAACCGAGGGAATCACATCAACTGTAAGAAGATAACAGCGGAATAACAGAAACACTGATCTGCTACAAAATACAATCGTCATTTTGCAGGTCATTATAAACAAATGGTGGGCTAAACCTTAATTTGTGGCTAGCAAAACCTCCACTTATATGGCAATGTAAAAAATAACGCTAGAATAACAACATGACGTGACAGGAATATAGGACAGATAAACAAAAAACCACTGAGGACAGATATACATAAACAAATAATATACATTTGTAATAGTAAAAAACAACATGTTAACCACAGAATAACAACGGAAATGTACCACACCTTTTACATCACAATATTATTATGAACTGTGAGTAATACGAATGTAACAACACTGCAATAAACTTATCACAGGTTAATTATCGTCTTAGTATTTTGACAGATGGTTTTTACTAGTTTTTTTTGCTGGTAGGTAAACTAATGTTAAGAGTATGTTAGATCTGGGACTAGTTTACTGACATGTAAATAGTCAAGGTTGGATTTGTAGTTTTTCTTAATTGTATACTATATATTTTCCCGACCGTCTGTTGGTTTTATCATGTGATAATTTTTCCCCAGATGATGGCTACTCCTACGTATCCTCGAGGGATACGTATCAGTCTTCTTAAACCCCTTGACTATATAGTTTCTTTAGTTCACCGAGTAGATGTAGCTGTGTTTGGAACAATCAATGATTCTGAATGAAGATAACATCGTTACTTTGTATAAGTTATTTATCATTGGTCTACATGTGTTTATGTTTTTACAGTTGAATGAGACAATGGTCTTGAAGAAACGACAAATGTCCGTCGGAATGGGACGATAAATGACTGACCCGTGTTAAGAGAAAGCCATATCTCTTGCACGTAAAAGACACCATTGTAGATTTCAAAAAAGAGCAGGCTAATGCCGCTACAAGGCAACACTCGCCCCCGCAAAGCGGAAAGGGATTAATATAAGTTGCAAAACTTGTTATTCAATCCACTATAAATAGATATGTTTAAACTAAACTAAACTAATGAGACAATGTGTTATTGAGAACCTTGTGTTTTGTCGACTGTTTTGTCTTTTACAGACGGTTCATGTTTAGGCTTTGCAGTTCTATTAGTTATCAAAGGTACCAGGATTATTATAATTTAATTCGCCATACGCGCCTTTCGTCTACATAAGACTAATCAGCGAATCTCAGATCAATATAGTTATCAAACCAAACAAGTATAAAGTTGAAGAGCATTGAGGATCCAAATTCCAAAAAAGATGTGCCAAATACAGATAAGGTAAAAAATTGAAAACAACACGTTTGATAATTTCATGCGTCCGAAGCGCTTTTCTGGATGTGCATCCATTAGGAACGCTCAAAACCAAACATTTGATATCCGTGGATGTATCGAAAGTACCGAAACCGTTGAAGAGCTATATGTCAAAATATCTAAAATAAATAGCAAAATTCATCTAAAGTCAACTTTGCCAGAGGGAGTTGAAACCTGAGTATCTTTATAATTTAAAAATTTATAAACGGACAATTTCAGAAAGGTTTGTTAAATCATGTCAGTACCAGTACCGAAGTACTGACTACTGAGTAATATATTCCTGGGAAAAGAATAACCTTAGTTTTACGATAAATTAAAAATTTTGTAAACTGGGTTTATAAAAATGACCGTATAATTGATATTCATGTCAACACCGACGTGCTGACTACTGGGCTGGTGATACCATCGGGGGATAAAAATGCCGTTATGTTGGTAAAATATTTCTTTTGCCACTATGTTCTGTTTTTTTTGGTTGTAGAGTATAATGCAGTATCTGACCTCAAATGTCGACGAAGAGCCGTATGAGAGTCTATATCTTACCTATTGCCAGCATATTGCGGTATTCGCATTGATAGGTGAGATACTATAATACTATACTTCTGTTTGGTAATTTGGAGTATGCTATTTTTTTTGTAGCTCATTGGTTGCCTTGTTCCATCTTTGAATACACCACCATGACTTCTTTATTTCTTAGTTCAGTAAGTTAATGCATACTTGGGCCGAGTTTTCATTGTTTCATGTTGGGTTTAGGTTCTGGCTTTGTGTTAGATCGTTGTTTTAAATCTGCATTGTAAAATGTTTTTTTTTTATTTTTCTCCTCAATTCTCATGTAAGGATTTCAATACCTCGATATTTGAAGATGTTTTCTTGAAGATTAAGTTCTTCTTTTCGTATGGTACACGATATGCATTTGTTTATTTCGTTTATTTTGTCCATACATTTTGTTGAAGACCTATAATGGTTTCCTTTTATTTATTTTTTACTTGGTGGAGAGTTTATCATTAGCACTCATACCAAATATTTCTATATCTTGCATGTATAGTTACTTTTAAGGCTGGATATGTAAGTAATGTCACATACTGCATACTTCTTTTCTGGTTGGCGTTTGTTGAGGTTTCATCTTTGTTGCATACGTTAGTAATTCGGTTTCTTCTGCCAATAGTATAAGGCATATGCATTACTTTGTGTGCACTTCTTTAATATCAGGACTCTAGATTTTGCTTAACAACATAGCTTGCATTCATAGTATTTCTCCCAGTTGAGGTTTTCTGCTATTTTTATATCTTGTTCTGTTAGCGTCTGGCATTTCAAATGTTCCAAGTGATTCACAGTATAATTTTTCCCATCTTGATCATTCATCTTAGCTCCCTGAATCTAATGTATTTTCTTGAATGCTTTCTTGATTTCCAGATTTTATCTCTCTTAGAATTAGATTTCGACTCTTTCGAGTGTTTGCTTTTTTTCAAGTAGCAGCTTTCAATGCACCAATAACCTGTCTTTCTTATGTTAATAAACTCATCATAGAAACCAGGGTTGAAATTTTCTTATTTAAGCCAGACGCGTGTTTCATCTACAAAAGACTCATCAGTGACGCTCGCATAAAAAATGCTAGAAAGGTCAAATAAAGTAAGATGTTGAAGAGCATTGAGGATCTGTTCCTAACTAACTATCTTACTTTCTGCCTCTGAGATTACTTTAGGAACTGACAGTATTCGTCCTGTGTTTACTTAGAGTTCATTAGATGAAGAGCTTTAAAAACTTTGAATTTTTCTAAGAAATGTAATGAAAGATGAATCTAGGCTGTCCTGCTGTGGAATCTTATATACTAGTAATAGTGTGTTATCGTTTATACTAGTATGTAAAACTTGGTTTAACATCTAACAATTTTCTTAGATGTTTTTTGATGGTTCTTCCAAGCTTCTCAACTGTTGTCAATGTAATAGCTTTATCTAAAGTTGCCATGTGATCTTTAGTAGGAGTCTGTGTTGGTTATCAATGCCTTTAATTTCCTAGTAGACCATTTATGTCGATGTTCCCCATCCCCTCTGATTCTTGATATTCCATTCTCCTGATTTGGTTCTTGTCAATTAAAGAATCATCATACCACTTTTCTAAGCACTTGATGGAATTGTCAATGATGGATGGAATGTGTTCTTCTTGTGCCTCTAGTTCAACTTGGTGTTTGGTCTTACCTTTCTTTATCATCATAGCTCTAGACTTCGGTAGGTTAAAAGCAAGCCTTGCCCACGATAAAATCTATTTCAGGGCACTAATAACCATTTAGCCTGGACATGGATATCTGTAGTAATGGTAAAATCTATGAACTCTCTAGTGGATGATGCATACCCAATGTTAGTTGATGTTTTTGGATTGTAGTTGCTCTATCTCCAGATTAAGATACCATATTCTTTCCGATAATGATACAAATAATTGAGATGAGATGGAACATTCAGAAACATTGTAAGATCTTTTTTGTTCACTTTGGCTTTATAAATCGGATGTGAAAAGCTGCTTTTTATTATTAAGTGCTATGATAAACTTAAAAACACAAACATCTACCTAAGTCTGCATTAGACAGTTTTAGTGGCGAAATCAAAATAATTAATTTACTGAAACACTATCCAATTCCAACTGAATAATTTGTCAATTCAACATTCATTAATAGTAAAAACAACTTTACGTCTAATTCTATATTTCTTTTTTCTCTAAAATTTTCATTTTTCGAATTTGATATAATATTGGTGAAGTGCCATACGGTCGTTTCAAAATGTATGTACACTTCTTATTGTCCTTTTTCGGGCTACCAGTTGGTCCTAGTGCTGATTCGGACATAACTTTTCCCACTACATCTGCCACTTCTTTCCATGTTGATTCATTTATATTCGTTGGTTTTTCTGATTGTGATACATTTTCTATCCTTTCGCAGTTTCCTATAGCCTTTCGTCGCTGGTTGTCTCTGATAGATACCCTTCTACTTCCTCTTTTTGTGTGTATCGATCCCACTTTTCCGTTACGGCCAGAGTTATTATAAAAATCTTGTATGCATTGGTAACATCCAAAGCTGTCGTCTTTCCTAACTCTGTCTCTTCTTGCTTTTTTAATTCATTCTGCTCCTTGTGGATATGTTCTTCTCTTCCTGAGAATTGATAAAAAGTTAAATCACAAAAATAATGAACTCCAACGAAAATTCAAAAAGGAAAGTCCCTAATCAAATGGCAAAACCTAAAGCACAATCACACCAACGGAATCGATAACAACGGTCATATTCCTGACTTGGTACAGGCATATTCTTGTGTAGAAAATGGTGGATTAAACCTGGTTTTATAGCTAGCTAAACCTCTTACTTGTATAACAGTCGCATCACATTCCAAAGATCTAATTGCAGTCAACCCTTCTCTTTCCTCCTCAATTGTCTTTTTATAATATTTTTGTGCCACCACTTATTTCCATTCTTTGTATTTCTTGATGACTTCGATATTTTTTAGAGGTTCTACGGTCATCTTTTCACGTTCTTGTCCCACTGAGTACATGATTTATTGGATTGAGGAAAACTTGCTTTTCATGAACATTTAATTTCGTGGTTCATCTATACCAATGAAATACACGAAAATTGGTACCCCACGAACAATAATGAATCCACAGCATCCAGATAATTGAAAATTAGGAACAAAGATATTTAGCTGATGGTATGTTGTAATGTTTTCTTAGCTCACTATACCTAATACATTTTAATAATATCTGTCTGTTTCTATAATGAGATACGATACTGACACATATAAGTTATATTTATTTCTTGAACAGGTCTATGTAAATATGCCATATTTGTCATATATATAAATATATATGTAAAAAGTATAATTTTAGATAAATTTTTAAATATGCATTACCATCAGAAATACAGTTATCTTTTGTTCTTTGATTTAGCTACATAAATGTATGAATATATAAACATTATTTTACTCTTTGTTTTTGCCATACACCATGAAAACAATATTTGCACAAACTATCTCTTATATGACTTCAATCAGGCCTTATGAGTCTGCAGAAAAATACTTTCCAAGAAAGAAAGAAAAATGACACAAGACAAATATATTGTTCTGCGTCTATTACCTCACATATACCACTTTGACTGTAACTTTGGTATCTTTCGTCCCTCTTTGAAATCATCTGTAAAATTCTGTCAACTGGAACCATATTGACAGTAATTTTTATATTTGAAGCTAGGTGTACTACGGACTACAACATAGATATTTAAGAAGAAGTTGTACGATTGCCAATACGACAACTCTCCACCAAAGACCAAATGATGTAGAAAATACAGAAATTTCTGGGGAAAGTTTGTCAAACGATGGAAGTATTACGTAGTACAATATTATACATTCATGACATTCATGGTTAAACATACTTTTATAGCAGGCCCAAAAGGCTCAACCACGAACAATGGACAACAGCTAGGGTTCTTAGTGATTTAATTCACATGCATGTAATAATTAAACCCTGCAACATATATAACAATAATAAATACACATTACACAACGTAAAACAACATAAAACAGAACAAGTACTATCCACACTGATCTGTGTCCACACTTGTAATAATTTGTAAAATATTACTGTACAGCTTTTCCTGAAATCTCCACGAATCAGTCTTCCAACTAAGCCCTTCAGAGTGAAAATTTCATATCTTCTCTCAATTATAAAATGGTTAAGTAGAGATATAAATATGTCATCCACTACTGATTAGGGGACAGATTATATAACATAAAACAGATGTTTAAAACAAAAACTGAGTGTGTAAATTTTTGATCAACCCTCAAGTTAAGAAATTACAAAAGAAAAAAGTAAATATTCTGATTTAGTCTGACCAGATATTAAAAAGAAGAAGCACGAGTTTTGAATAATGTATTGGTTTTAATTTTCATAGTTTTATATGATATATTTAAGCTTTTAATCTTTAATATGGTAAATTTCGGTATATTTCAAAAGTTTTAAAATTAAGTTCATTACATATACATTAATTTGTTGTTACTAAAATACTAGTCATACTATGAAAGCTGAATCACACCCTCTTATTGCATGTATTGATAGATTGTCAAAAGATGTTAAGAAGAAAAAAAAAGAAAAGAATATAAGAAGAACAATTAAGTCTTTTTTCATCTAGGGGATAGATCCCATTGATACTAAATGATACCTCAATATTTTTATGGTAGGGGTATGCCATTCTTGCCTAAAAAATGTACCAATTTTAATATATATGTAACATAACATTCAGCACCTATATTCAGGAGCAGATCCAGAACTTTTTGTTAGAGGAGGGGCTGACCGACCTAATAGGGGGCTGATCTAGTCATCAGTGATCCCTAAATAATCAACCAATTTTTTCCCATGAAAAAGGGGGGGGGGGGGGGGGGGTTTGGAACTTATTTTGAAGGTGAACTTTCATGTTCATTCATATATTAGTTTAATTTTAGTATGATAACATTGACTATTTATAATTTTAGATTCTGAATAGCATATTCATATATAAATTTAAGATCATACACACCCCAAATCAAGATATAGTTATCAAATGTAAATGCATTTTTATATAGTGTGTAATAAAAAGGAGGGTCATTTTTATATAAAACTTCTCAAAAAAGGGGGAGGCAGTGCTGTATATCTACTATTAATCCATTTATGTAACAGTTACCACTTGTGGATCAGGATAAAATAACATGTGGTTCCTGTCATCTAACAAATTTTAATTGGAGTGACAGTTTAATTTGAAATTATGGTGTTTTTGTAAGTGGTGCAGATGATAAGACCATCATCATTTTGATGTGATTTCTCGGGCTTAGTTGCAAGACTGGAATGTTTCAACTGATATATCCCCATTAAAAATTAGTAACCGTTTTTTTCGAGAAAGAGATTTAATTTTCCATACATGATTGAATCATATTTAAAGAAATAAACCATGTATAAGTTTCAATTAAATAGCAAATCCATTCTGTAATAGTAATTTGAAATGCATTTATAAGCATTTCAAGCGTAGCTTTTTCTTAATTGCATAACACATTTACATTTGATATTGAAATCGGATCTAAGGTATATGATATTTAATAAATTGTTAATAAAAAAAAAACAAATATAATAAAAAGTATCAACAAGATTGATCATAATTTATAGACAAAATATTTATAGATTCCGTTTATAGATAACCGATTTTGATTTCTGTCCTTTTTAAATGCATTTATCAAAATAACCTTGACCGATTTGAAAAGAACAGACTTTTAAAAAGTTGATATGCAGTAAATAAGATCTGATATCATGTCATTTTATAGGTTGAAGTTCATCGCTATATAAATTATGTTTACAAGTCGGAAGTATACTTTTCAGAAACTTGATTGCAATTGTACTTTCACTTTCAACTTAAATGTTACAGTACACTATTAGCTAATAACACTTGTTAGTTCCAGATGTTATACAATAATTTCTAGTATAATATCGATTTTTTTTTTTAATTTTTTCGTTTTATTATCAAATTGGATTTAATATTTGAATCTTTCATATATTGCAAGTGGCTAGTAACACAGTCACTGTCTTGAAAATACTCATATCATATTGCTAATCAATTCACAATTTTTTGAAAATGGTTGAGAATTTCCAGGTCAAGAATGTTTTAATGACATTATTATACAATGTTTTCATGAAATCAATTCATATTGTTTCACAAGACATATAACAGGTGTTTAGACAAAATGGAAATATTTCTTGCAGTTATTACTGCATCTTGTGTTTTTGTTGTAGTTTTCATATTATTAGCAACTGTCGTGGTGCAGAGAATAGGGACAAGGAAACATGCACAAAAAAGAAAAATATCTACAGTCAATATTTCGGTCGGAGAATTGGACCAACACAAGGAGAAAAAAGATGGAGAGACAAAATCAGAAGAGGAAAGGATGCGGCAAAGTGAATTAAATGTAAAACCTTTAAGTGTGAATTATCACTTCACACGACAATGTAACTATAATTGTGGATTTTGTTTCCATACAGCTAAGACGTCTTTCGTTCTCCCACTGGAACAAGCTAAAAGAGGGCTGGAATTACTGAAGAAAAAGGGTAAGGAAATTCAATAATTTTAAGGTAATAAATGTTTACTTGCTTTCACCGCATAATCACCTTTGATCACCCTTATCGTGAAAGGCGAAGAAACGGATTCATTAGCTAATGAACTTCATTAATGGATCCAGAAGAAATGGGGAAAAAGGGGGGGAGTGGAGGTGGGAGGTGTTGAAAGGTGATTAGGGGTCAGAAACTTAAAATACCTTTTTTGTTAAGAATTATGATTAAAATCAATTAAAACTCGACAAAATTAGATTTATTCCCGCCCGCCCATTTTTTTCCATCCGCAGCGATACAAATACTTATGATCTATTAAAACGGAAATGTGATTTATACCAACTTACCAGAAGGGATTAGTGCCCCAGCATTGATACGGATCAATGATTTGGTGAAAAGGGGGCGCTCCTGTGAAATAGAAGTTAAAGACCATATTTTGACAATATAGTTTTTTTTCTGTTTTAGGGCTAAAAAAAAGGGGGGGGGGGCTGTCACATTAAATTAAATTTTTTTTTTTTACTTCTCACAGGTATGGAGAAAATTAACTTCTCTGGTGGAGAACCCTTTATAGTTAAGCGTGGCGACTTTGTTGGTGAACTTTGTAGATTTTGTAAGATAGATTTGGCACTACCGAGTGTTACTATTGTAAGCAATGGAAGTTTGGTGACAGAGAAATGGTTTGAAAAGTATGGTGAGTACGAATAACATTATTATTTACACGAGAGACTGAATGGTGGCATTCGTCACAATTCGGCCGATTCCGTACTTCAGAAGGAGAGTTGCGGAGTCACCCGAGAATTACCGATTGTGAATGTGGGGTCCTTTCATTTCTTTATTCTTTAACTTTTAGACAATTTCTATGCCCCATTTTTGGGCATTATGTCTTCTGGTCTGTGCGTCCGTTCGTCCGTCCCGCTTCAGGTTAAAGTTTTTGGTCGAGGTTAAAGTTTTTGGTCGAAGAAGTTTTTGATGAAGTTGAAGTCCAATCAACTTGAAACTTAGTACACATGTTGCTTATGATATATATGATCTTTCTAATTTTAAGACCAAATTAGAGATTTTCCCTCATTTTCACGGTCCATTTAACATAGAAAATGATAGTACTCTTTTATTTGTCAATTTAACTAATATTCCTCTATTCTTTACATATTTGTGTCTTATTATTCTCTGTTTATTTTTTTCCATTCTGTTGCCCTCTATTCTGCACTTTAAATCCGTTTTACTCTATTCTTTAAATCATTGCCAGTTCTTACATGATTTAAAATTTTAAATAATGTATCATTGGTGTCACTCACTGAGCTGATTGTGTACATGTGCCGTATGGAATAGAACTTTAATCTCTAAACAATCAAAGAATAGCATATGCATTTCTTGTTTAAATAGTTTTACATTGAAAGAGTAAAAATAAATACAAAACATTCATGTTATTCTAGTTAATTAATTCAATATAGGATTTAGTCTGTCGATGCATGTGTTAGAAGTTATAAATAATACAAAAAATAATTAAGCGAATACAAACAGAAAATCGATCAAAAATCAATAGTTTTGTTTGAAAATATTATAAAAGTTAAGGAAGGAAACTGGTTTCGAATCTAAACCGGTTTTTGGATAACTGAGGGAAGGAAACAGTTAAACATCTGCACCCCTGTTTAGATAAATGAAACAATATTACGAATCGAGATGAGTTTCCCCTGAATTTAATTTACAACATTTATATAATTTCACAAAGTTTTTAATCTTTGATGATATTCATAGTCATCCCCCTAAAACGTTTTAGCGTACTCCCCCCCCCTCCAAAAAAAAATAAAAAAATAAATGAAAATACATACCGAACTATGAAGTATGCAGATATCTAATTTAATCCAGGAATACAGTGGCGGATCCTCAATTTTTCATAAGGGGTGGACCACTGACTGACCTAAGGGAGCTACCATTTGATTTTTAGGGGGTGGGGGGGGGGGTGGGGGTGGGGGGTGGGGGTGTTCTAGGATGAAATTTGAAAAAAATAGGCAGGACAGGAGTTTTGAGTAAAAAAAAAGGCAGGATGAGACACTTGCAAAACAAAAAAGTCAGGACGACAATTTAGGTAAAAAAAGTCAGGATAAACTAAAAAAAAAAGGACAGGACCGAAAAGAGTGAAAAATAAAAAGGCAGGACAGAGATTACAGCTAAAAAAAATGCAGGATTTTTTTTTCATCTTAGCCCCTATAAAAATCAAATGGTAGCTCCCTAAGGGGGGCCCGCTCCAGTCATGCTTCAATGATTCCCTATATGATCAACCATATTTATCCCACGAAAAGGGGAGGGGGCACGACTCGCCTATGGAACATTTTGATAAGTTATCAGAAAACATGAACGAGAAGGGTCTTCTTACTTTGATTTAAACTGGAAAGTAAAGCTATGTTTTGTCTTTCAGATAAAGATCATTTATGTTCGTTACGGATGCAAAAAAAAACGAACCCAACATTTAAAATTTACAGCAGTGTATTTAATCTGTTTTCATCCATTATGTTTATCACTTAATAATTTAATATGTGATACATGCACTTATTAATTCCGATAAAACTTTCAGATTTTGACTCTTTTTCTCATGAAAATAAGTATTTGTAACACAGAATCAATATACTGTTCTCGTCCTAAACATGCATGAAATACTTGCTGCTGACACCAACAAAACACAATTAAATAATTGTTTTACGGTGTGTCTAAATTATAATCCATATAGAATTTTTTAATAATTTGCTAAAATGTAGCTTATATCATGGTTTTAAAAAAAACTAATACAAAGAATGGGTCACCGGGCTTATTTTCACGCTACACAGTGTTCAAAATTGATAAATTTTGTATAGATTCTGCATGGGAAATCCATTTTTCTGCAATAAAGCGTAAACTACACCATAGAAATTTTAGATAACATATGAGACGGGAGCTTTAATTGTTTGCTTTCTCGTTTTTTATATAGATTATACCGTTGTTTTCCCCATTTAAATGGTTTTACAATAGTGATTTTGGGGCCTTTTATAGCTTGTTGTTCGGTGTGAAAAGTAAAATCACAAAAATACTGAACTCCGAGGAAAATCAATGAGCCAAGGCTCCGTGTTGAAGGCCGTACATTGACCTATAATGGTTTACTTTTATAAATTGTTATTTGGATGGAGAGTTGTCTCATTGGCATTCAGACCACATCTTCCTATATCTATTTCAGTTAATAAAAAGACAAAAAATGGGGTCACCAGATCCGTTTTCTGTCTACATAATAAAATAGGGAAATTCCAAATACATTCTATTGTAAAAGTACCTTTATGCTGAATTATCTGCCCTTGCTTTTGAGTTGCCTCCCCTTATGTGGTAGAGTTGTAAAAATTCTAATCAAACAAAAGTTTTGTTTTTTTGTAAAATACAACCATAAATATGATAAAACATGTTTTTTTCTTTATTGAAATGAAAGTTCTTACACATGAATTTCTACAACTGTCAAACTTTGCACATTCTATTAAAGATCTAGACCTTGTTTTCTAGTATTACCTAATCAAAGATGGAGGAAGACACCCTATCTACGAGATGATATTTGTGTCATTTACAGAATACGACGAGAATGGTCTCTGATAAACGTATTCAAAAATATTGATAAAATCTCTTAATTGTCAAAATTAAATTGTAAGGTCTTTGCAGGTAAATACCTGGATATTTTAGCAATATCTTGTGACAGCTTTAATCCTGATGTTAATGAAACAATTGGTCGACAACAAGGCAACAAGAACCACCTGCAGTCACTGAGACAAGTCAGAGAATGGTGTTATCAGTATAAGGTAAGTTGACACTAAATCTAGAAAGGGGCTAGGACATGTACAATATGAAGAGTGTTTTTTTCTCTTTATTAATTAAAACACTTGGTTAATACCGTTGTAGGTGAACTATTAGTTCCAGACGGTATTATAAGGTCAGTAGTAGTCCAAGTTTAGTAAGTGGGAAACAGCATCAGAAAATTGAATGTTTCAAATTTTGTCAGTTTTTTTCCTTCCATTCATTCTATTTCTAAGTTGTCAACATCGGGAAAGTTTAGCTTATTGCCAAGAAACGCGGCCAGTCAAACCAAAGACTTTAAAATTATCAATTACTGTTTCTCCATTTAGCATGCTGCATCAATGAGTATGAGGAAAGACTGGTCGGCCCAGAGTCAGAATAATGCTTTAAAATATGGTGACATGTCTTCCTCCAGACTGTTATACCTTGTGAACTAGCAAGTTAAAAATCTGAATCAGCTTGTCGGTCTCACATAAAGCAGGATATATAATTATTTTACAATTACACGTCCTCGCCCTGAAAATAAAATTGAGAATAGAAAAGGGAAATGTGTTAAAGAGACAACAACCCGACCATAAAAAAGACGACATCAGAAGGTCACCAACAGGGCTTAAATGCAGCGAGAAACTCCCGCACCCGGAGGCGCCCTTCAGCTGGCCCCTGAACAAATATACATACTAGTTCAGTGACAATAGACGTCACACTTAACTCCAAATTATACAAAATAAACTAAAATTATAATGCACACAAGACTTACAAAGGCCATGAGAGGCTCCTAACTTGGGACACACAAAAATGCGGCGAGGTTAAACATTTTTTGAGATCACAACCCTTCCCTTGTATCTCTAGCCAATGTAGAACAGTAAACGCATAACAATACACACAGTAAAATTAAGTTATTTTATACTTTATTGACAACACCACAAACGTTACAGAGAAGGCCACATAATTAGAAGAGAAGATACAGCATGAACTAAATGATCCCTCCCACTCTAAATCCTTCATTATTATAACAAAAACAAAAATCCATCAAAAAGAAAACAAACGAAAAAAACCCACTCAACCCTCGAAGCATATATAGAAAAAAACCATTTACAGCTTCTTCTAAACAAGAATCCATGCTTTCCTGTTAATAACTTCTTAATAATAAAATGCTACTATTTTATACAGATTGCTTTTAAGATTAATACAGTTGTCAATACCTACAATCAAGAAGAAGATATGACTGAACCTATACAAGAGTTGAATCCTTGTCGATGGAAGGTAAATAAATGAATAATTTGAAATGTCTTACCTTTGATAACTAAGAACACCACTGGGTCGATGCCACTGCTGGTGGACGTTTCGTCCCCGAGGGTATCACCAGCCCAGTAGTAAGCACTTCGGTGTTGACATGAAAATCAATTGTATGGTAATTTTTATAAATTTCCTGTTACTAAACTTTGAATTTTTCGAAAAACTTTTACAATTTTCTAATCCCTAGAATAGATTACCTTAGCCGTATTTGGCACATCTTTTTGGAATTTTGGGTCCCCAATGCTCGTCAACTTTGTACTTGTTTGGCTTTACAACTTTTTTTATCTGAGTGTCACTGATGAGTCTTATGTAGACGAAACGCGCGTATTAAATTATAATCCTGGTACCTTTGATAACTATTTACGTTAATAAACTTGAAAACATACTCTTTACTATAAATATAAACTAAATTGAATTTAGTTTTTGCTTTAGTAAACATTTAAATGACTTTTTGATTGATGATAGCGATTCCAATTGAAATTTTAAGTGCTTTAAAGCCATGTGAAGTATTCCTTAAAATGTTAGCTCAATATAGAAAGTTTGTATAGCATTTGATTAGGGACTTTTCTTTTTGTTCCTCGGAGTTCAGTATTATTGTGATTTTACTTTTTGTTGACAAATAGCATAAAACGATAAAAAACCTTACTACGACATATATGGTTTTATTTCAGGTGTTTCAGTGTCTTTTGATTGGAGGAGAGAATGCAGGAAGTGAAGCGCTGAGGCATGCGGAGTCTTTTGTTGTTTCCGACGACGATTTTAAAAACTTTCTGACCAGACATAGTCCTGTGTCTTGTTTAGTGCCAGAATCTAACGATTTTGTAAGTTAGTTTTACTCCAGAAAACACATTTTCAAGTTTTTTTAGTTGGTAATCCTATGTTTAATAATTCTGTCCTTACATCACCTTACGATCTGGCCGATAAAACAACACCGTATATTTTTTATCTTATGATTTAATCACAATATCAAAAACAATCTGTTTGTGATGAAAGCAAATTTGGTGCGTTCGAATAGCCTTTCTGGATTGTCCCTCACCAGGGAACGTTAAACATTTCATATTAAGTCTACCACAATCACTTTATTCCAATGAATGCCTTTATTTTAGAGTTAACTATGAGACAGTTTTGCTCATTGTTAAAGCCTTAACGTTTTCTCATCTCTAACCGTAACATATATCCATATGTCATAGTATTAAACCAAGAAATTGAAAATGAAGGTCGGTAGAGAAGCCAGTTTTACAACAATAGAGATGTGTGTAATTATTCCAATGTGAAGCAGGAAAAGCAGGAACTGGTTAATTATTTATAATTTATTAATATATGAATGCCTTTTTATAAAATGAATTTTATATTTCAGATGAGGAACTCCTACCTCATCCTGGACGAATATGTAAGTATTCTGGTTATAATCATAAGTTAAAATGGGGAATAGATTATTCGAAATACTTTAGAAGGATGTTCTTATTCCCGGCATAGATAACCTCAGCCTTTTTGGCACAACGTTTTGGAATTTTTGTTCCTCAATGCTCATTAACTTGTACTTGTTTTGGCTTTCAAACTTCTTTTTTTATCTGAGCGTCACTGATGAGTCTTATGTTGACGAAACGTGCGTCTGACGTATACAATTATAAGCCTGGTACTTTTGATTACTATTATATTTTAGTATTTGTTAAATGAAATACCCCCGTCTTCCCACAAAAAAATCACAAAAAAAATCCCAAACCAACATTATGTTTAGGCAAGGGATGTTGTTTTTTTATTGTTAAAACATTATTCTTCATTTATATTGAGCCTATTTTAAACAAATTGTCTCGGATTTTATACAGAGATATATAACACATTTTTTTACGACAAACATGCAACATGATTAAATGTTAATCAGCAATATCGACGCAAAGTCAAAAAGTCAAAAACTCCTAAATATGCACTTGTCTTTGTTATTGCAGATGCGTTTTCTAGACTGCACTAAAGGCAACAAAGACCCCTCCAGATCCATACTGGACGTAGGCGTGGATAATGCATTGTTATTTAGTGGTTTTGATGAGAAAATGTTCTTTAAACGCGGAGGAAAATACGTATGGAGTAAAGCGGACTTAAGATTGGAGTGGTGATCATAGAACTTGAAATTAATGTTTTAGGCAGCTCAAAAACAAAAAAAGTATTAACCCATTCATTGATATGTTAACATTGTTTAAAGACTTCTATTTAATGACATTTGCTTTCCAAACTGTTATTCTTGACGTTTTATACAAATATATATTTCACAAATGCCTTTATTGAATAATACATTATATATTGAAGTAGAAAGTAGTTTTTGCAAATGTTGATATTTATTTTTCATCAGTTTAGGCTGATCTTTAGTAATTTGTGATTTCAAATGAGTTAAAATGTTCTTTTCCCCCCAGAAATTTGAACATTTGATGCCGCAATGAAATTTATTTGAAAATCTTTTCATTTAAATTACCGGTATTAATTATATAATCTACTGTAATATTTATTTGAAAAAAATTGTATCATTGATTCCTTTTTATGCCCCACCTACGATAGTAGAGGGGCATTATGTTTTCTGGTCTGTGCGTCCGTTCGTTTGTTCGTCCGTCCGTCCGTTCGTTCGTCCGTCTGTCCCGCTTCAGGTTAAAGTTTTTGGTCAAGGTAGTTTTTGATGAAGTTGAAGTACAATCAACTTGAAACTTAGTATACATGTTCCCTTTGATAAGATCTTTCTAATTGTAATGCCAAATTAGAGAATTTATTCCAATTTCACGGTCCACTAAACATAGAAAATGATAGTGCGAGTGGGGCATCCGTGTACTGTGGACACATTATTGTTTTATAATTAATTTTATCAAAGCAAAATACTCAAGACTATTCCGTTTTTTAGAGGAATTAACTGTAAATATGTGTTGATATAAAAACGAAAATATGTACGGTGACCAGTTTTTTTTTTTTAAAGCAAACCATAAAAGCTTTGTTCCAATTATTTTGTTGTTATTGTTTCCTATTCTTTCATTACGTTTTCTTTGTTTATACTTTTAAAGTAATTTTTTTCTAAACGTTTAATAAAAAAAAAACCTTAATTAGACACACTATATGTAGCTTGACTTGTTCCGGATGACACATTCTTTTCGTAATGTTTTATTTTTCATAATAGAACAAGAGAAACGATTTTTTGGCAAAGTACGAACTGATGCTTTTGTCTCGTCTGCGACGGATGCCGCGGCAAGTCTGACATTTAAATTGCATTTCCGGCGACGATGATGATATAATCACCAATTGTGAAATTTCCGATAAAGTTAGTTTGTTAGAAACTACTTGCAATAGATCAGCTATTTTTAATAAACATTTGCATTACTATAAAGTACATGTATCAGATTGACGACTTTTTTGAGGCCCTGTCGCCAAGGTCATTATAAGTCCTGTGACTTTGGATCAATTTTCAATGTGTTATGCTAAAGTAATATTAATAAGAGCTCCCTATAATAGACACAAATATTTTCGATAAAGTTGTATTGCTTTTTGTGCAACTGAGTTTTTCGACACTTTTGAAGACCTCATTAGATCATGGTCTAGTGACTGAAAAATATACAATGTTGCTTTCCATTAGATTTTTATTTTCTAAGCTTTATTCCGACACTCAAGACATATATATGTGTCAACAGTTTATCTATTTACTCTTTTATCTTCCCTATACAATATAAAATAATCTAACAGAGATATATACTATAATACAAATACTAACTACATTTATCAATTGCAATTTCATATTAAAATCATTAAATCATTTCCCTATCAATAAAGTTTAATCTAACTGCTGATACATGTAGTAGTTATTCATAATCAAACAAACATATTGTAAAGGTATTAGTACATGTATGTCAAGGAGTTTAGTATACATAAATTGTATTGCACACTCATATTTGTATCAGGTCTTTATTAGCTTTTTGATTTCATAATTATATTACTATTTTAAAATTTATGGCAGACAACAATAACCAAGTGTTATTAGTTTATTACACATTAATTGAACTTGTGAACTATATTAATGTACATACACATATTCATTGGTATGAAAAAACTTTATCATATATGCTTTCTGTGATATACTGTAACCCAACTTATTTTCGCGGATACTTTATTTCGCGTTTAACCTCTTTCTTGACCATTTCGCGGCTATTTAATTTGCGATTGTTTTATTGACTTGATGTAGTTTAATAAGGAATGATCAAAGTTTTACATATTCGCGAGGATTTATATTCGCGTTTTTTTTCTACTCGCAAAAGTCGCGAATATAAATCGTTCTCGAAAATTAGTTGGTTTACAGTATTTACAATTGTATTTTAAGTGTAAATAAAGGGACATCCGAAACAGAGAACATATGCTTGTATTTCAATTTCATTTTACCTTTTATCATTGTAAATTAATATTCAATAAGGGTTCAACTGTAATCCTAGGTCATAAAACCTTTATTTCATATTAAAATTATCAAAATATTTTGCATATTCTAAAAGTAACTTTTATATATAGGAATCAATTCGTGCGAACTATGTATTACTTTCCTGAATTAGTGGTTATATATCATTATTATTATTATATATATATATATTATTCTGAATCATTTTACCTTGTTGTACAAAACATTTATTCAAATATTGATATTAATACAATCATTGTTATAAAGAATTTGACATACCTTGTTTTTATAATTTTCTGTCACCAAAAAGAAACCTAAATGAGAGCCGTGGTGTAGTGGTTAGTGCATCGGACTACTAGCATAAAGGTTCCTGGTTCGATTCCCGTCTGGGATGAAAATTTCAGGAACTCAATTTTCGGCTCTCCCTTGACACCATTTGCGAGTATGGTCTTGAGGAAACGATGATAGTCCGTCGGAAGGGGACGATAAATGACTGACCCGTGTTAAGAGAGAGCCATATCTCTTGCACGTTAAAGACACCCTTGTAGATTTCGAAAAAGAGTAGGCTAATGCCGCTACAAGGCAGCACTCGCACCCGCAAAGTGGAAAGGGATTAATATAAGTTGCAAAACTTGTTTCCCAATCCACTATAAATAAATATGTTTAAACTAAACCTAAAAAGTTATATGAACACTGAAAATGCCTCTCCTATTTGGATCGCAATAAAGACAATAACATTGTTACAATTATATTTAGCATTGCCATAAAAGTGGTAGGTTGAACATGCCACATATGCAATCAGGTTCAACTCACCGTTTTTAGCTCACCTGACCCAAAGGGCCAAGTGAGCTTTTCCCATCACTTGGCGTCCGTCGTCCGTCGTCGTCCGTCGTCGTCGTCGTCCGTCGTTAACTTTTACAAAAATCTTCTCCTCTGAAACAACTGGGCCAAATAAAATCAAACTTGGCCACAATCATTATTGGGGTATCTAGTTTAAAAATTGTGTCCGGTGACCCGGCCAACCAACCAAAATTGCCGCCATGGCTAAAAATAGAACATAGGGTTAAAATGCAGTTTTTGGCTTATTCATCAAAAACCGAAGCATTTAGAGCAAATCTGACATCGGGTAAAATTGTTTATCAGGCTAAGATCTACCTGCCCTGAAATTTTCAGATGAATTGGACAACTGGTTGGTGAGTTGCTGCCCCTGAATTGGTAATTTTAAGGAAATTTTGCTGTTTTTGGTTATTATCTTGAATATTATTATAGATAGAGATAAACTGTTAACTGCAAAAATGTTCAGCAAAGTAAGATTTACAAATAAGTCAACAGGACCAAAATGGTCAGTTGACCTCTTTAGGAGTTATTACCCTTTATTGTCAATTTTTAACTATTTTTCCTAAATCTATGTTATCTTGTACAAAAATCTTCTCCTCTGAAACTACTTGGTCAAATAAAATTAAACTTGGCCGCAATCATCATTGGATTATCAAGTTAAAATATTGTGTCCGGTGACCAGACCAATCAATCAAGATGGCCGCCATGGCTAAAAATAGAACATAGGGGTAAAATGCAGTTTTGGCTTATAACTCAAAAACCAAAGCATTTAGAGCAATACTGACACGGAATTAAATTGTTTATCAGGTCAAGATCTACCTGTCCTGAAATTTTCAGATGAATTAGACAACTGGTTGTTGGGTTGCTGCCCCTGAATTGGTAATTTTAAGGAAATTTTGCTGTTTTTGGTTATTATCTTGAATATTATTATAGATAGAGATAAACTGTAAACTGCAAAAATGTTCAGCAAAGTAAGATTTACAAGTAAGTTAATGAACCAAAATGGTCAGTTGACCCCTTTAGGAGTTATTGCCCTTTATAGTCAATTTCTGACCATTTTTCGTAAATCTATGTAATCTTTTACAAAAATCTTCTCCTCTGAAACTACAGGGCCAAATAAAATGAAACTTGGCCACAATCATCATTGGGGGATCTAGTTTAAAAATTGTGTCCGGTGACCAGACCAATCAATCAAGATGGCCACCATGGCTAAAAATAGAACATAGGGGTAAAATGCAGTTTTTGACTTATGACTCAAAAACCAAAGCATTTAGAGCAAATCTGATAGGGGGTTGATATTGTTTATCAGGTCAAGATCTATCTGCTCTAAAATTTTCAGGTGAATTGGACAACTGGTTAGTAGGTTGCCCCTGAATTGGTAATTTTAAGGAAATTTTGGCTTTTTTGTTATTATCTTGAATATTATTATAGATAGAGATAAACTGTAAACAGTAATAATTTACAGCAAAGTAAGACCTAAAAATAAGTCAACATGACCAAAATGGTCAATTGACCCCCTAAGGAGTTATTGCCCTTTATGGTAAATTTTAACAATTTTCATAAAATTTGTAAATTTTTATCAACATTTATCCTTATAGATAGGGTTAATTTTACGCAGCAAGAATGTTCAGTAAAGTAAGATCTACAAACACATCACCATCACCAAAACACAATAATTTTGTCATGAATTCATCTGTGTCCTCTGTTGAATATTCACATAGACCAAGGTGAGCGACACAGGCTCTTTAGAGCCTCTAGTTTTTATCTTAACATGCCTTCGTTTCTGTTTGTGTTACATTTTAATGTTGTGTTTCTGTTGTGTCGTAGTTCTCCTCTCATATTTGATGTTTCCCACAGTTTTAGTTTCTAACCCGGATTTTTTTTTTTTCTCAATGGATTTATATATTTCGAATAGATGTATACATTTGTACTACTGTTGCATTTATTTACAAAGGTGAGTCTGATCTGTAAACAGTATATATGTTTCTGGTCGGATCAGAATAAATAATAAAGGCAACAGTAGTATACCGTTGTTCAAAAGTCATAAATCGATTGAGAAACAATAATCCGGGCAGCAAACTAAACTTAGTGCATCGCCACGACGTTATGAAATATTAATCTATATTCAGAAGAATTAGGAAACAGAATATTTTAATAATTTAATATTTGCAATGAGAATAGAGAATGGAAAAGAATAATGTGTCGAAACTTTCCAACCAGAGATAAAACACAGCCCAGGGCCACCTTTTTCCGCCTGGCGAGAACATGTAGACGGACTTCAGTAAATATATACTAGTTCAGCGAAACAGACTCCACATCAATCTCCGAAACATACAAGTCTAGTGCTGGTACATCTGCTCTTGTTCTTTTTTGATTAAGCATAATCGGTAGAGGAAAAGGTAAACGTTTAAAAATGTAGTTCAATGGGCAGTTGCACGCCTTTATCAGTACACTCGACCAGTGATATTTGTTTCTTGTCGAGCGATTGTATTTTGTACCACATTTGTAAATTCACACTTTTACGTTGTTTAATGCACTTCTTACATATACAAAAGAACCCAAATACCTCCAAGACGAATCTTCAATTTATGGGAAAATGGAATACACAAACTACTGTTAAATAGTAACATACATAAAACATCAGGGCTAATCTGTCTCGCTCAAAGGTATATAATGTATATTATTGGAACATATCATCTGTATCAATATCATCTAACACCTAGAAAGTCATTTAATCTTGACGGATGCTCAAAAACGGAAAAGAACGTTCTTGTGAATTCCAACTGATTGACATCTTTCAGCACCTAGCAAGAGCAAAGACAATAAAGAGCAAAATATCTTATTTTCTTAGACTTTTGAAAGGCCTTTAACAAAATTCTAACATTGGCGACCATTTTATTAGATAGACCATTTAATTTTGTATTTGAGCCAGACGCGCTTTTTGTCTACAAAAGTCTCATCAGTGACACACGAATAAAAAAAGAGTAAAAGACATACAATTGTACGAAGTTAAACTTCTAAATGCTGCATAGTCCAATTGATCTAACTGGAATTTTTAATATTTGATTTTATTGCTGTTTTTCATAAGATTTTGCTTAAACTGAGGTCTTATAAACGATTGATGTTGTCTAGATTTGGTTACTAGCTGGATAAGGTCGTCTTAATTTAAAACCAATTTTTTTAATGTTATTGTTACCGAGGCAACAATAGTTTCAGTATAATTTGAACAACTCTAAAATAAACATTTGACCCTATATAACAAAGAATTGAATTGTGCCTTTTTCTTGCCGACTTGTTTATTTATTATTATGATCTCATACAACATGTACAATAACTGCTTACACAAAGTTAGCAATATCACTTGACTTTACTTTCCACTGTATAGATGATGTTCTATCACTAAATATTTCAAAAGTTGGTGACTATGTTGAAAGCATATATCCTACCTAACTAGATATAAAAGAACAACAGATATAGTTAAGTCGGCATCATATCTAGAAATTGATAAAGAGGGTCGTTTAAAAACAAAATTTTACGAAAACGAGATGATTCCAGCTTCCCAATTTAGAGATTTTTATTTCTTTGTAGCAACATTGCAGTAGCGCCTGCATACGGATTATATATTTCCCAATTCAAACCTTATTCCCGCGATGGTATTTTCCATCATGATTTTCTTGATAGAGGGTTGCTTTCTTACGAAGAAGCTTTTAACCCGAAAGTTCGAAATGTTGAAGTTGATATAGTCCCTTCTTATAGTTTCTTACGTTGTTTCATAAATCCCATTCTTTTTTCATTATTGTGAAATACCGAATTAGACTATTTAGCTGGTTTGTATTAACATGAGCAACACGACAGATGCCTCATGTGGAGCAGGAACGACTTACTCTTCCGGAGCACCCCAGTTTTTGATGGTGTTCGTGTTGGTCTGGTCTTTAGTTTTCTATGTTGTTTCTTGTATGGTCCGACCGTACGCGTATGGTCGGACCATATGAGTATATACTCGTTTGGTTATAAACGGGCCGGACCATATGAGTATTTGGACCATATAGGTATATTTTTCAATAATATACATGAGAAAACTTTATAAAATAACATAATTGCTACATGCGATTGTATTATATACAATTCGAATAACATTAAAGAGTGATGCCAAAGTTAGTTTTCATCGCTAATTGTATTCTTGCATGGATGCGTAGGGTGACCTTTACATCCAAACGGTACCATAGCTTTTTTTGGGTCCTATGTCATTCCTATGTGTCCACGGTGAAAAAGCTCTAGATCTCCAATATCGTAACATCATCATGACTGAATTACATCATATCACCAGACAACTTTAAAAAATAAGCTAGTGTCCTTGCCGGGGACGTCATTCCTTTTTTTAAAACATAAACACGTACAAGTATAAAAAAATATGAATAGTGCATTGCTAATGCTAATCATATAAGTTTTAAAAGTAAGTAATTTATTAGACTCTTTATCCTGTCGACTTTTATGTCAGGGTATAGTAAAACAGTTGACGTCTTGTGTTACAGTTCATTAAAATATTTTTGGAAGTTATCTTCCCAGGTCGACATTTTGCAATGCATTCACTCGTAGTAGCATATCGGTAATGAAAAAAATGTGTTTGCTATAGTTTTGACTAGTGATAACATTTACTGTGTGAAACTGCTTATTTTATTTTGTTAATCTTGTAATTAATTTTAAAAGAAAACAATGACCTTTGGAAGTGTCTTTTTATGACGTGACAACTAGACGGGTTACATAAAGAGGTTAGCATAAATGTACCTGTTAATTACCCCGACCATACGCGTACGGTCCGACCATACGTGTATGGTCGGACCATATAAGTATATACCCATATGGTCATGACCATACGCGTATGGTCCAAATACTCATATGGTCCGGAACATATACAGTATATAAGGCGTATCATACAATCAATAACTACCATAGCAAAAACAAATAGTACTTAGTATTCATTTGTATACTGTACATACATTTTGTCATACAATCAGTTACCGCCATAGTAATAAATAAAAATAGTCCATATTTGTATACAGTATATTAAGTATGTCATACAATCAGTAACCAAAATAACAGGAAACATTAACTGGTATTCAATATTTGTATATATTATTAATTCGTACATTTTAACAAATTTGATTCGTTAAGCCCTAATAGTCACGTGTTAAACTATATTTTCGAAGGTAGAGAGAAAACGGCGGATAGCAAAAAGAATTATGCACAGAGTAGATTGCACGGTTTTTTTAGAATATCTAAAAACCGATTTACTTTGTGGTGTCATTTAATGAATTTCAGGATATAGTTAAACGTTTTGAAACAAATGATATCTGTGACCGATTATTTGACAAAAAATCTTCAAATACATAAGATGTCAATCAAACAAACACAATTAAATTAAATAACAACTAATATGTTGTTATTGTCAAGGAGACAATATGATATCTATAAAATTCAAACAAAATCAAATGACGATTTTGATACAAATATGCATAATGGTCTGAAACTAATAATATAACAAATATAGCCTTTGTATGAGGTCAATACAGGATATATCGACCCAAAGAAGTATATCAACCTCAGACTTCGTCCTCAGTCAATATACTTCTTTCAGATCAATGTATCCTTGTATTGACCTCACACAAAGGCTATATTTGTATACAACTATATAAGGCGTGTGATACAATCAGTAACCACCATAGCTATATAAATCTATATTTGTATACAATATATTTAGTATGTCATACAATCAGTTACCGCTATAGCAATATTCATAAATTGATAATCTATATTTGTATGTAGTATACAAAGTTTGATATACAATCATCTTACCACAATATTAATATACATAAAATTGTAGGCTATATTTGTATACAGTATATGAAGTATGTCACCGCTATAGTTATTAAAGGTACCAGGATTATAACTTAGTACGCCAGACGCGCGTTTCGTCTACATAAGACTCATCAGCGACGCTCATATCAAAATATTTATAAAGCCAACAAGTACAAATTTGAAGAGCATTTAGGATCCAAAATTCCAAAAAGTTGTGCCAAATACGGCTAAGGTAATCTATGCCTGGGGCAAGAACATGATAGTCAAGATTTATAAACAATAAATAAAGTATGTCATACAAACAGTTACCGCGATAGCAATCTGCATACCCTGGTAGTCCGTTTTTGTATAAGGTCAAATAATCAGCAAAATATAACATTTCATAAAATGAAACAAAAAAGACAAAAAACTGACCCTACTCATCAAGTAGAAATGAATGTGACTTTAGAAAACAATGAATTAATTGCAAACTACTAATTTATGATAAACGTGCAACTGTGTACCAAGTATGACGCAGTTGTAATAATTGAACAAATATTTTGTTCTAAATCAAATAGGTTTTTCTGTTCCAGTGATACAACCGAGAAACATTCATGTTATAGAAAGCATTTCATACAAATTATGAACCAAAGAACAAGATTTCAGAATGTAGTTTTTCTTAACCCACTGCATGCTATGGTTCAAATCAAACATCAGTTAACCAAATAATATGAATTAAGAAAAAAGATGTTCTTTACCATCTGTGTGCTATGGTACACGTAAAACATTAAAAAAAAGAAAGAAGACGATATCACTGACAAAAGAACTTGACGTTTAAGAAACATTTCAACATCCCTTGCATGTTTTAAACATCCCTTGCATGTTTTGAACATGTCATAAAGAATCACTACAATACAGAGCAAGAGTCAGAATAACGAGTGTCCTCCTTCTTTATGTGTTCTGTTACAATCATTACTATAGATGTATGTCCATTATCTGTAGCAATGTTTAAAGGGGATTTCCCATCTAGTCTACAAATCTGTGTATCTGCACCTTTATCTAACAATAATCATACAATATCCTCATGTCCTACTTCACATGCAAAAAATAATGGAGTTGTTTCGTCTTCGTTTGTCATGTTGATGTTAGCATTGTGGTCCAGAAGACAACGGACCACATCAAGCCTATCCATAAAGCAGGCAAAGTGTAATGGAGAACAACCAGCCTGCATATCGAAGACGTAGTTTACTGTTTTCTTCCATATATAATCGGCTACATGTGAGGATGCTTCCTTTATTAGATAATCAAAACAACCCTGTTTTTCTTCTTCTAATGTTCTTGATGACTGGCCTTTAATTGTATCTATTAAAGACTGTTTACTACAGCTACACACATTACAGTCAGCATTGTTCTTTACAAGTAGCTGTGTTATCTCTAGGTTTCCAGTCAGTGCACTGAAAATTAAAGCATTACATCCCTCATAGGTCTGGGCATCAATATTTGGTTTATGTTTTATTAATAGCTGTACTATACTGGTGTAGGAACATGCACAGGAATTAATGAGTGGTGTGAAACCATCCTTGTCACATAAATCCACATTAGGATTCTTCTCTAACAGTAAATTTACTATAGCAGTATGTCCATTTTGACTTGCCAAGTGCAGAGGACTACAGCCATCCTTGTTACATAGATCAACATTATGATTATTCTCTAACAGTAACTTTACTATATCAGTATGTCCTCTCTGAATTGCCCTGTACAGAGGACTACAGCCATTCTTGTCACATAGGTCAACATTAGGATTATTCTCTAACAGTAACTTTACTATAGCAGTATGTCCATTCTGACTTGCTATGTACAGAGGACTACATCCATTCTTGTCACATAAGTCAACATAAGAATTATTCTCCAACAGTAATTTTACTATATCATGATATCCGTTCTGACTTGCCATGAACAGTCCGGTAATCCCATCATCTCTACACTGATCCACATCCACTTCATTGCATAACATCCACTGTACCATATCAGTATAACTATTATAACAAGTAATTATTAGTGGAGTATTACCTGATCCACAAATCTCCTTAGGTATCACTGTGTCCCTGGTATTGGCTAATGTAACTTGTTCTGATTTTTTTAGTTGTTGTATGTACTGCAATAACTGTTGTCGAAATGAAGATCTCTTCATATTATTGTTTATAAACACAACTGTCACATTTCCTGATGACCAGTCCTCTATACACCTTTTTAGATATGTTTCTAAATCATTATCTGGTATTTCAATAATGAAGTCTATGTTACTGTTCTCGTCATCTGGTGATTTCTGCCAAATCAAACGTGTATGTACTATACCACTACTACCATGGTCTATCAGACATTCAATCATTTTCTGGCCAAAGTAATGAGCAAGGAAGTCAAATAGTTTATCATGTAGAATTCTATAAATACCATTTTGTTTACAGATAAATGTACCATCTAAGGTGTCAAGGGCATGTTGCAGTTTAGCTTTTGAAATACCTCTGTCTAATCCACAAGAATTATATGTGTCTTGTATGATCAGTTTTTGTCTCTTTGTTAGTTTACCCTGGAACCATTTTTCTTCAAGATGATTATTTGAAAGCACACATAAAGCAAGGCTACATATTCTATATTTCCCTTCATTACCATGTTCACTTAATTCATCTAGCTCATTTTTATAGATAGTAAAAGGGGTTTTGAAAAATTCTTTTACGTCTACATCTTTTTTTATTGTAGGATATAAACTACACAATAGTGGAAAAAACTCATACTTTTGTGATAAGTCATGAAGATCTTTCATGCGTGTGCCAATGTAAGTATTTGCTATCTTTGTTTTCTCTACAGATGTAAGTCCTAACTTATCTGATATTAAGTTGCATTCATTTGATTTAAAATTTGATAATATATTAAACTTTTCATCTTTATAGACTTGTAACTTACATGAGACAATAATCTTACAATATTTATCTGCAATAATAGTATCAATCACTGGTAACAGTTGTTTCCAGTTATCAATCTGTTGTTGGTTGGCAGTGAAATTTCCACAAATATCATCTACAATGAAGACTGTCTGTTTACCAGGTTGATAATAAGTTCTTATGTCTGTTGGTGTATACACTGGTATAATATTGTATCCTTCGTTCCTTAAAAGAAGTGCTGTGTGTCTTGCAATCGATGATTTTCCAACTCCTGATGGGGCAGTTAGGGTCAAAATATTGTTTTCCTGTAAACTTTCCTTGGCGTAATCACTGGCTCTAGTAGACACGAACATCTTATCATTCTTTTCCCAGTCTTCTAATTGTTTTTTTATCAGCTCTGAAAATATATATGAGTAATTAATAAAAATAACCCCAAACACAACATTAATATGAATTAGCATTAGCGTCAAAAACAGACAACAAATTGCGGCTGTGGTGTAAGTTGCTTCACATTTGGTAATCTCATGACTTTTCAAACCGTACTATACAGTATCGGTTGTACTCATTGTTGAAGACTGTGATCGTATACATGCTTGTCCCTTTGTGGATACTTGACTCGTTGAACATCAAATAGTGTCTGCATGTTTTGAAAGAAATGTAATTTAATTACCCCTCAATATATACTTTTCAATTAGCAAGACACTACCATATTGTCTTGGCTATCCAGGGAAATCGTTAGAAAACATTTAAGTTCTGGGCATTGATTTATTTTCTTAGGTATCCATTTTCGTGGATTGAGGAAAACTAGCATATTCGTGGATATTTAATTCGTTTTTGACGAAGTCTGTATACAATCATTTAAAAAACTTGAATTTCGTTGAACATTTAAATTCGTGGTTCCACTGTTCCCACGAAATCCACAAAAAGTAGTATCCAACGAATATTGATAAATCCACAGTACCTGATTTTGGGGTTCCTTAATTATTTAACCTTGAGTTAGATGGTCATCAAAAATAGTTTACGTACTTATTGTCTTAACATGTGACCTATAGTTGTTAATGTATGTGTCATTTTGTGGACAGTTGTTTCATTGGCAATCATACCGCACCTCCTATTTATATTAATACTGGCGTCACACATCAGCGTATACTACCGACGTACGCGGGGCGTGGTTAAAACCCATGTACCTTGCCAATAGGCTAGTAATTTTGGACGCATCCAATTTGTCAATCATGTCTGTATCGTGTGCAAAACAAGCTTTGAGCATGTTATGGGCCTACAAGAACCGCACATACGCGTGTATCGGGCGTTCAAGTAACGTATGCTGGTGTATGTCTGACGTTTGTCTTACGTAAATAAAATGCACGTTACGATCGAAAAACGACCCTTGAACGTATTTGGGACGCGTTCCAGGTTGAGGGCCTACAAGAAGCGCACATACGCGTTGATCGGTCGTTCAAGTAACGTATGTTGGCGGATGTCTGACGTTTATCTTACGTACATGAAATGCACGCTACGAAGGTAAAACGTCCCTTTAACGTATTTTGGACGCGTCCCGATCGTACCTGGGACGATTATCTGTGTTTTCGGCGTGGCTGGTACATGTAATTGCACATGTTCTTATGTTGCACCGTAACATGACTGTCGCAGGTTAGGGGGAGTGTTGGGACCGCCTAACATGTTTAACCCCGCCACATTATGTGTGCAGGTTCATTTCAAAAGTCAGAAGCATGTATGTCAATGGTTGTTTGTTGCTGTGTTAAATATTTATTTTTCATTCATTTTTTTTTATATTGGTTAGGTCGTTTTTTTTCTCGTTTTAATATTTTCCATTTGTGATATCAATGCCTTTTATAGCTGACTATGTGGTATTGGCTTTGTTCATTGTTGAAGGCCGTACGGTGACCTATATATATATCATGTATATATCAAATGACTGAATAATGGCCAACGATAAATCTTACGGGGCGATAGATCATGTAATTATGATACAGTATACTACAAAATATAATACATAACCAGTCATACAGGTTACAACATCCCAAAAACAATAATAAAATGAACAAATGTTAAATGTTTCGGATAACAGATATCCTTCATCAGTATGATCGTGATGTAAAATGAATCATATCAATCTATTCTGATTATAAAACTATAACAAAGTCTATACAATTAAACTGTTTTACCCGAACATCATAGAGACGCTAGTAAAATATCATGTATATATCTATATTTGTTAATTTCTGTCATTTGATCTCTTATGGAGAGTTGTCTCATTGGCAATTAATCTACTTTTTGTTCATAATTATGGGGTGCTTCATTGAAAAAAAGTAAAAACACAAAAATACTGAACTCCGAGGAAAATTCAAAAAGGAAAATCAAAAATCAAAAGGCAAAATCAAAAGTCCAAACACATCAAACGAATGGATAACAACTGTCATATTCCTGACTTGGTACAGGCATTTTCTAATGTAGAAAATGGTGGATTGAACCTGGTTTTATAGCTAGCTAAACCTCTCACTTGTATGACAATCGCATCAAATTCCATTACATTGTCAACGATGCATGAACAAAACAAACATACTCAAAGAGTAAAAATGTCAAAAATAGGGGTACAACAGTCAATATTGTGTTATCATCTTAATATCACTACAGTAACAACAAATGTAACAAAGTAGCACAAAAAGGCATACATCAAATTTAACATTCTCATTTTGCTTTTCTTATACGGCTGAATTTATCTATGTAAAGACCTAGTACACATTTTTATTTAAGGTTCATCATAAGGAATTGAAAAATATGGCCGTGTTTACACCTCAAAAATTACTATGAGTACAGACAAACTGGTACATCCAGGAAAGTTTTAAGGCATGGCAGGAACTAGATATATAAAAGTTATACGAAGTCTACGTTTCAGAAAATTAAAAACTTACCTGGATTTTCATGTCCAGTTTTTTCAGTCTGCAGAAGATAGCAAAATAAACAAACACCCGAGTTTCATTTGATACGGTCCACTCAGTTACACAGTTTAAATCACCTATTGTTAACAGGTGTCTTTTGTACATTTAAATCAATACTACTCACGACATTGATTATATGAGGGGAGCTTCTCAATCGTTTTCACTACTTAGTTAATTTTTGCACCTTCTGCAGGAACGAAAAAAACTGGAAGTCAAAATCTAGAAAAGTTGATAATTTTCTAAAACATAAAATGCATTTAAAATTTATATATTTAGTTCCTGCCATGCCTTAAAACTGTTGCAGGTGCATAGGTTAGTCTGTACTCAGAGTAAAATTTGGGGTGTAAATACGGCCATATTAGCCAAAAGGTTATGATGAACCTTAAAGGGCCAACTGAAGCCCACCTCCGGGAGCGTGTTTTCTAAGTGCATTGAACATCAATATATAGTTAGCCTTCGGTTTTATCTGCCTTTTGGTCGGGTTGTTGTCCCTATGACATATTCCTCATTTCCATTCTCAATTTTTTTTGTTTGTACTTCTTCTAGATACACATGTTCTTGTAAATTCACGGACATATCCTACTATAGAAATTAATGTCAGAGCAAGTTTCGTTGAATGTCAGAATACGTTTTTGGTACGCCACGGGTACGTTTTCTACGTTCACGGAACGCTGAAACTACGTCAGTCGTATATTACAAACACGCCCCAAATACGTCCAAGTAAAAGTCCAACGATCTTGAGGCGTATACAACGTGCCCTAAGCGTATCTCAAACTTATCTGTAGCGTTTCCCAACGCGCTTTTAACGTATGCATTACGTGCGTGCAGCGAACAGGTTTTCGCTTGAACTACGTTAGAGCTAGATGAAAATTTTTAAGCAGCATATAAATTTCCTGGAGCAAAGGCGTTCACCAATCGGATACCTTTGCATTTTTACGTACTTTAAACTTATGCAACGCGCGTCTAACGATTGCTTAACAAATCAAATCAAATCAAATATTGTATTGTCATATAAACTTTACAGTTTGTGACCAACATATATTAACACAATCAACACAATAAACATACATATTAAACATACACAATAACAACAGCATCAAATTTGTTTTTTTAACAACAAACAAGTTGTTAAGAGTCCCCTGCCTCAGTTCTAATGACTTTTTCAAGAAGGATCCTAACTTATTTGTTAAAGGCAATGATGGATTAAGTAAAGATTGAATTTTTTCTTCTTCATTTAAATTATTAAAGTTATTATTTTCAGTACATATGTGATGAAAAAATTCATTTCTTAGAGTTTTATTATACTCACAATAGAGTAAAAAATGTTTCTCATCCTCTAGTATTTTGCATTTATGGCAAAGTCGTTCCTCTCTTGGGATTTTAAAATATCTCCCCTTTTCAATCAAAAGGGAGTGATCACTTATTCTAAATTTAGTGATTAATCTCCTTATATGAAAATTAGATGTATTAAGATAAGATTCTAGTTTGTAATCTTTTTTAATTTTTTTATAAAGAAAAAAAATACTTTTATCATCAATGTTTTGAAATTTATTTTGAATTAAATCTTCATATCTATTTTTCATTTTTTAACTTTATATCGTTTTTTATTTTATTTACATCTTTTATGTCCTTACAAGTAGAAAGAATATTAAGGTCAACATTAGTCTCTTTAACAATATTTTTTGCATATGTATACCATGAGTAACGTTCCTCTTGCGTGTACATTACGTATTTGGACTTAGTCAATTTTCTTTATACGTTTGGTTCACGTTTGTCTATACGTCAATGTGTGACGCCGGCACAAGGTAATAAACCCTCGTACTAAATATGAAAAGCAGGCTTCGAAAATGTCCCCTAAAATCAAATGATTTGACATTGATTCACATTACCACAACAACGTCTTATAGTTATACACATTCATGCCAATTGTCATAGGTCAATATAACAAAAAGATGTATGCCAGAAAGAGGTTGTATTTGAGATCTAACTTTGTAGCACACAAATTTGCATGTGTTTACCAAGGGTTCATGTTCCTTAAAGGTTAGCATGGAAAATAATAATAAAAAAAAGTAATAATGTCCATATGATAACAAGAGTGAAAAGGCTGAAATGACTCGCCTGCTTAACTGGTCATGATCGGATTCATGATTAAAGTCTACGAGATTATAAAGGTATTACTACAAGTATAGCGTAGACATAACGATATCAAGGATTATTGTTAATAAGGTTAAGGCCAGAAAATCCTATCAGACTGTCATATACAACAATGATTCCATACACACATTTTTATGATGTAGTTGCTCTATTGATTAGATCAACCGAGGCACAGACCTAACCAAGAGATTTTAACTTTGACAATGAAACTTGAAAATGAGGTCAAGGTTAAACAAACCCTGTTTCACGGACATAAAGACCGTGCAAGGATCGAATATACCCAATAGAATTATCCTATAACCTATAACTTAAAACAGAAAGAAAATGCTCTGCAGGTCGCACCGTGATACAACAGAAGAGAGTTAACCTTGAACAGTAGGGACAAGTATGAACACAACATTTAAGCGTGAACAGCTCTGACTTAGTAAGGTTTCTGACACAGAAACCACTTGATCTATGAACTTAAAAAATGGAAAATGGACATTAACCTTTAATGGTCCAATATTCAAAATGAATTTTCAATATTTTGTTGAAATCAAAACGAAGCCCAGGAAAAAAATCTAAATACATGTTCAGATTCAACTCCAAGGCTAAAAATGAAAAAGAGTAACATACAAATAAAAGTACACAAGAAACAACATAGAAACTTCAGTCTGAGCAACATGAACCACACAAAACAACTGGGGTGATCTCAGGTGCTCCGAAAGGATAAGGTGATCCTGCTCCCATGTGGCAACCGTCGTGTTGCTCATGTTATCAAAAACCCGATAAACAGTCTAGTTCGGAGGTAACCTTCCTGAAAAGGGACGGGGATTGTAGTTACGCCGTAAGGAACATATCCGATATCATCTGTAAAACATGTATTCCATAACGGTCAACAAACTCGTGAGGGCGTCCGTAAAATTTACGATAGTTGATGCACTGAGCTTGTACTGAACAACTGAAAAAGATCATGATATTTTTCCTTGCGGTAATTTCAGGCATTTAAGAGTTGCTCAGATTAAAATTACCGTTTCAGTAATAATAATAAGTGAATCAAGCTTCTGTCAAAATTTTTAAACATTTTACAAAGATTTGACAAAGTTATTCATAACTGAAAAAACTTTAACCGCAAACTGAATCTGAATGTTAGCTGTAAAAAAAAAAATCCAAGCATGATACTAATAGTTAAAAGGAGTGAAAAGATAGGAAATCGTTTGATGATACTTCGCACTTATCGTTGTCCTCAAATAAAAACCCTTATGTGAATCCCTCATTTGTCTTTAAGGAATGCAACTTTTTATCAATAAAACGACATCAAAGATCAATTTTTATAAATGAAAATTCTAAAATCATGAAAAACGATCACTGTAGTAACATTTTAAAATATAAAAAGAAAAAAATATGGAAAGTCAAAACAAAATAAATATATAGGAAAAACCTAGAGAAGACTGCTTAAGGTAACACGATACCGAATGACGTTACGCCACGAGTTATCTTTCCTGACGTTATCGGATAACGTTCACACATTCAAGCCAATGCATCAGGTTTTGCAATCACAAAGTGATACAATTATAAAAAAAATATTGGGTATTTATGTGACATTTTTAATGGTAACTTTTTCTGGATACTTGATAGTAAAGGAAAATAGTTCCGACACGGAAACGATTACTGTACGGAGTTTGACTTATGTACTGACAACCTGACAATGTCCTGAAAGAAATGAAAATGCTTAATACTTTTTTTTATTATTGGAAGGATTAACTTGAAATCTAGAACCAAGCAAGATGAGAACTTATATTTAATTAATAAAAGGAAAAAATGAAAAACATATTTATAAGAGTTAGAAAACTTGACCTAACCAAATTGACCTTGAAACTTCTTATATCCTGACAACTATGAACCAGCGATTTAAAAAACAATATTAACAGGATAGACAAACTCAATACAATGGCAGATTAAAATATTTAATACAATAATACAAGAAAAAAAAAGAAAACTTGACCTGACCATCTACAGCTTTCCCGTGACTAATGTCCTGACCAATGTAAATTGTTTATAACTTTTTTATTTGACGGATCGACTTCAAATTGTTTTCAAGGAAGATTCTGACATAAAATATAGAGATATAAGAAACGGATCATTTAAAAAATAATAATTAAAGAGTTAGAAAACTTGACCTTACCAACATCGACTCTACCCAGACTAATGGCCTGACCGATGAAGAAAATGTTAATAACTTTTTTTTATTATTGCTCATTGTTAATCTTTAAAAATGTATTACTTAAATTACTTTTAAATATTCTGTTTCTTTAAAATTTAAGCATCTGAACGATCTATCTAAATATAATAGAATGAGTTTTATCACAAGTCTTTATTCTTGGTATATGTTTGCAATAAATACTTTTTCATGATGAACGCCGTATTCCCATGAAATTTGGTAGTAGTGTGGTTTTTTGTTTGTGTGATTTGAGGTGGAAATAATGTACATGTACAAGTTTGGAGACAACATGACTGAATTAACATAGTTGCCTTTTTAGGTCCTGAGGGACATATTTCTCACATACTAAGGGGGGATTCTGCTATGGATTTTTATCTGGACAAACTTTTGTTTACGCCATCGGCGAAAGACAATCTATTTTTTTGACGACAAGTCGAAAACAATTTTTTTCTTACAATTTTAGCATTACATATAGTTGCAGCTGAGGGTGAAACAAACAATTTGTGTTAGCCCGAGGAGTTTCACAGTTTTAAAGGAGTTTTTAGAACAAGCATGCAACTTCTATGTAGATCTATATACATGTAAAAAAAGTACTGTATGCATTTCTTTCTGTGGATAAATATACTATATTAAAAAGTCATATACATGTATGTATATTGTAATACTAGTATAAATTGTATTAGCATGAGCTTAAGAAACACGATGGAAAGCGAGACTCGCCGATCTTTCAACTTGTTTCGTAGCGAATGCAAAAACCTTTTTATAATTCTGACAATGTATATTGCACATAATTTTATATTTTGTTTATATCCTACAATTTACACCCCAAGGCCTTGGGTGAATATGGATAAAAAAATATGGTCACTTGGTCTTCTTCCGACCAGCAGTAAAATGCTTCCAAAGTGAGGCGTCCATTTGGCTTTGCTGGATGTATTATTTATTGTTAACTGTGTCTTGAACATGCATAAAATATTTGCCACTGGACGTAAAGTTACCAGCAATCAATCCTACAATTCAAATTCGCCACTTGAAACTAATAGAGCACGCAACATCATATTGTTTCACCCGTGTAAATTCGATCGTCAATCCCACACTTGATAGTCTTTTTGCTTCAGGTTTGAATTGTGAACCCTTTTTTTTCAAAGGTGCGCACACGTCTGGATTTTCTTATCTTTTTTGGTTCATGACAGGTTGCTTTATTAGGCATTTTGATAAATTATAAAGGCCTGCAGAGTACAGACTCCGGGTAACATCTCCTACATGTGGAATTTCAAGCTGGAGCTTTTATGATTCGCAGTTTGTTTTACTTATAAAGAATGCATATATGATCTCAAGATTTGTTTTATTAAATAATTTTCCACAAATGACAGACTGTTGAACTATTAGTGAAATTTTGCATACAGTTTGCAATGTTTGTCCGACTTGCTGAGCAAGCAACTCACACATTTACACCACGCAAAGTACAATATACTAATGTACAAATGTACGTAGCAAGTCAAGAATATAAGTTTTGATTTTTTTCTTTGAGTTTTGTTATTTTATTTATCATGCATGAACTATTTGCCACTGAACGTTAAACAACCATCAAAAACAGAGCAATTATATCACTGTTTACTGAATACAATTTTTTAAAGTACTATTTTTCTGTATGGACGAAGCAATGACACCACCACAAAGGATGGAGTTAAAAACTCAGTAATTCAAATGAATCACACGTAAGGTAGCACAATACAAAGATTTTTTTACTTCCAATCACTAACCTTTGAAATGCTGTAACTTTTTTATGTATGCATAGAAAATGATAAAAGAGGTATATATAGATAGATAATAGATTAATCTTTTAACTGAATGCAAATTTTTATTATGCAATCATTATGTAATCAATTATTATGTAATTAGTGGCAAAATCTGGGTAAGTTCACTTGAATGAATTTAGCTCTATCATCTCTTTAACAATACAGAAAATTTTAACGAAATCTTAATCAACACATCATGGGCTTCAAAAGGGTGTCTCAGATTGTCTCTATGGTATTCCATTCTCTCATAAATCTCTAATTAGTGTAAACATCCTAACCACTTAAAAGAAGATATTGTTTAATTAGGTGTAAAATTTGTTCTATACATTCTATCCGAAATCTGAGACACCCTTTTGTAGATAACGGCCATAGGAACAACATATAATAAAATCAACCCTCTAGGGATACCTACGCAGAAGCTAATTTCATTTGAAAGTAAAAATTTGGTGAAAAATATTTTAGACACAGTTACCATTATAATTGGTTACATAATTGTTGCATAGTATTAACATTGCATTTATTTAAAAGAGTAGTATGTTAGCTATCCAAAACTACCACTTTTATAAATTTTCAAGCATTATTAAGAAAGTTACAGCATTTTAAAACTTCAGAGTTGGAGTTATAAAATCTTTGTATTGTGCTACCGTAAACAAAAATCATTTTATTTTCACTCGAATTTTACAAAAATATGAAGGTATTATGCTGGTTAAGTGTAAAAATTAGACGAGATTAATGTTAAATTCATGATAGTGAAATTTCTATGTGCAGGAAGAAATAAATTATATCAGTAGAATCTCATATTACTAGAAAATTTACGGAAACATGACAGGGGAAACGAAAATAAAATAAACACCCTTCAGATCCCGACACATGTTGTGTTTTCCATTTCTCATATCTCTGATGAGAATAACGTTACATCCTGTATTCAATAACGTCACACGTTTTCGGTCAAATTCTTAGGGTATCAATCAATTTTGAAGCCATTTATCTCAAAATCAAGGATGGTGACATATGATTTTCTATACATGTATGAATTCAGTTTGTAATTCTGAATACTATGTTAGTTTTTTGTTGTTCTCCGTATATAAGAACATAGCCATCCATTGGAAAATCTAAAAAGGTTAGCCGAAAAATAGGCATTTCCCCTATATACCTAAGTAAATTTGTCGCCCAAATCGACGTTTTCCAATGAAAATACCAAGAAAACAAAATTGTGACCCCCATTTTTTATTACATATTTTGATGTAACTCGGTGCAAAGACCGCATATGCCAAAAAGTTTGGAAATCGGGAGATATGCCATTCGGTATCGTGTTACCTTTTAAATGATGTAAATTACACATTTTGTATGAATTTGTATGAAAAAACATCATTATGTAATTAGAAACTGAACTTAATGATAAAATTGTAAAATAAAATACAAAAAGATAGATTTTAGATAATGCCTTGAGAATATCAAAAGAAAAGATAGGGTCACCGTACGTTTGTTTCGGCTAAAATACAAAATAACTAAATTCCATTTAGATTCCTTCAGAAAATGTACTGTTTCAGAGTTACACCCCCTTGAAGTGCCAATTTAAATTTAAATTCAATCAACCAAAAATAATCTACACTTGTATAAATATTATTCTAATATAACGTTCTTCAAACACTTTCAGTATTCACGCGTGGTAAAATTATGAATATATTGTTTGGGCTATTTCGATTGTACCCCCGCGTCATATGCTTTTTAATTTATGAATGAGCTACCCGTCGTCATAGAACGATGAAGTAGGTATATAAACATTTTACGGGAAAATACACGCTTGTGAAAGCGATAATAATCACAACAAGGAAACGTAAACAAACGATGCTAAAATGTGTTATACAAGCCATTTTTGTATATGCATTAGACATATAAGTACAATTCTTATTTAGATTTATCGTCGATTTGCGAGGATAAATTCCAAAAATTTCTGTTAGAAAAGAGAACTATAAACTGACGTAAAAGTCGACATGTAGAATAAAGAGTCTTATAATTTGCTTACTTTTGAAACTTTATATAATTAGCATTAGGAGTTCAGATTTTCGTAAATTATATGAGTTTTTAATTTAAAAAAATGAATGACGTCACCGGCATGAACCCTAGTTTAGTTAAGTTATCTGGTAATATGGGGACGAAGTCCCCAATTACGGTAGAAAAATCAATGAAAAAAAAAAAAAAAAAAAATCTGGGAAAATTTCTCGAATTTTTCATTGCACTAATGAACTCAATCTCCGGCGCAGAGTTCATAACCGTTCCATACATGCTTTGCAATACTGCACTTAATATGAGTGTAGTGTTACAAAGTATTGAACGGAACGGATATGTGATCTCTGCGCCGGAGATTGTAATGAACTCAAAATCGTTAACTTTTTTTTCAGATCTAGTTCCTGTTCCGGTTTTCCCGCATTTGCGCAGAAATCTGTCTTGTTTGCATGAGACTTTGATTTTTTTTTATATTTATCAGTCTAGTAAAACATAAGATTGGATCTCAATACAAATTCAATTTTAATAATTGTTTGATATGAAAAAAAAACGTTACGTTACCTGATGAAAGCGTTTCTTTTGTTTACATCGAATATGACGTCATAACTTAAAGAACGTCACAGCCAATTCCTAACAACAGAACCAAAATCGGGAACGTTACGTACGGTATTTCGGTTTCTTTTATCAACATGATTGAATTAAGAAAATAATATACAGACTTCGTCCCCATTCACAGGTTATGCCTGCCTCATATTATGATTTACAGTCATGTTACTATATTGGAGATCAATAGGTTCTTAAAAACACCGTAGACACATCGGAACGACCAAGGACATAAGAAAAGCTATGGTACCGTGTGGATGTAAATATCACCCTACGCATACATGCACGAATACAGTTAGCGATGAAAACTAATTTTGGTATCAATATTTAACCTTTATGGTTCAAATACTCATATGGTCCGGCCCGTTAATAACCAAACGAGTATATACTCATATGGTCATGACCATACGCGTATGGTCCAGATACTCATATGGTCCGGAACATATATACAGATGGAATCAAAATTATTTATCAGAATAATATTTTGTTTGATATCTGTGGATGACTTAATTGTCACTTTTAAGTTAAGAGTCGTCAACAATTTACGTCAAATGGCACTGGGCGATAAAAAGATCCCTTTATCCTTTTGATACAACCTTTAAATATACAGAGTCTATAATTTTCTCGAATGTATGGACATTAAAAGACCAGAGGATCTCTCTGTCATTTAAGCTGTAAAAGGTAGGTTTTCACTATGTATTTTTCTATTTTGGACTTTCCATAAATATTTATATTTATATTTCTTAATGTTTCTAGAGTTATCAGTTTTTGTGTTTGTTTTAATAAATATCATACATGTCGTTTAATTGAATTTTTTTTATATAACATACAGAATGTGCAACTCCCATAAGGGTTTTAACGCGAATTTACGACAGCTCGAAGGAGTCACTATTTCCTACGTATTTTTCACTCCTCTTAACTTTGAAAATCATGCTTTCAATCTTATGAAATATTTCATGTTTTATGATTTAAACTAAATTTGAATATCAAACCGAATGCTAGCAGCCGGTGGGTTATTGAATATCGAATATCGAATAACGATAACCGTTAACTTCAAAATACATTCCAAAATTTATAAAACTCAATGAAAGTTTGTCTAAGTTATTGATGTATAAAAATCTTAAACTGCAGAGTGAACCTAATTATTAACGCCGCCGACAGAATCTAAGATTGATATGTTTCGCTTTCGTGAAATATATTTCACAGGCTCAAAAACGAGGCCGAACGACGATCATCACATTGCAATACCAATAATGAGTCCCCAAATTTATGCTGTTGTATAAAAAAAACGGTCTGTGTATCGTGCTTTTCATAAGGTCAGTTTGAAGTAAAAATTATAGTCCATGTTTTTGTCATTTAAAGTAATTAATGAGATCAAGAACAACAAACAGTACACTAATACATCTGCATACAAGATATGAAATGTTTAGCTTGTGTATCTTGTGTATATTTTATTTAATAGTTTATGTCCGTGTTACTTCATTTGGCAATGTAATCTCAAGTAAAAGTTTTATTATGCATGGTATAGTGAATGTAAACAAATAACGAAGATAAATGTATACATAAAGGGATTAGAATTAGAATCCCGTTACTTTTTTCTTAAGCTCCATTTCAGCAGGGAATGTTTTTGGACATGCAAAAATTGTTATGTTTTCCCTAACACTGCTGGGTTTCTTTTTATCCTCTGGTGCACTTTTTGTTTTCTTGGTGAAGAAAACAGTTTCTGATTTTTAAAATTGGATGAGCATCTTTTATAAGTCACGAATACATATATGAGAAATTGAAGTGTTCGGAAATATTTACCCTTTCAATTGATATTCTACTTTTGTCTTTATCAATAAGAATACAATACCTTTGATGTTCCATGGTATTGGATCGTTCAAACTATTCATAGCTATTGAGTGTTCTGTCTGTAAAGTATTATGGGAAGTCTGAAGATCATTGTGTGAAGTTTGTAAATCTATAAGACTTTCTGTCATTTGAGAGTGTTCCATCCCCAAATTTACCACTGTTTGTTTCAGCTCTTTTATCTCTTTTAGTGATTGTTTGATTTCCAATATAATTTCCTTATTAGACTGATCTAAGATTTTCACCTTTAAATCTTGACAATCTTGATACATTGTCTGACCTCCCAATCGACTTACAGCCTAGAATTGAATCATTCTGTATACAATGATATATGATATGTCTTAATCTTTGTACATGTACAATAACCATTTTAAAATTTGTTTCAAATAGCCTTGCTTGTAAATCGATTGCACTTATTACAGGCTTAACTAGCTATAAAACCAGGTTAAATAAATCTTTTTCTACATAAGGAAATGCCTGTTCAAAATCAGGAATGTGACAGTTGTTGTCCATTGGTTTGATGTGTTTGAGCTTTTGATTTTGCCATTTGATAAGTAACTTTCCGTTTTGAACATTCATCGGAGTTCAATATTTTTTTTATTTTACTATTTGCAAGGCATCTGCTGTGTGATTGATAGGTGTCAAATGCCACTTTAAGCACTGTGTTTGAATGCGAATTCAATTATGTGCACAGTATAATGTTGTACAACAGGAGCAAAGTGCTTCTCGAGCTTTGTTTATTATGCTAGTTCACTAAGCAAAACATGGAATCATGGTGGCGCATTAATAAAAAGAATGTCATATGTACAAACGGCATATGACATATGCCATATGATTGACGGAAACTGTCCGTAAGATACGTTATCTGCATACAAGGTATAACGCATCGGGGTCTTCTTGATTTTGAAATATAAATTTAATACAAATATTTTATGCCACCAGATTAGTCACAGATTGATCTGACAACAACTCTAACTATAAAGACATTTCTGGACCAATGCATAAGTAAGTGATAAAGAGTTGGTTAAGGGTTACAAGTTTCATAACAACCCATGATGGTTTAGTCCTGGTATCTATGATGAGTTTATTACAAAGTTATCATGTCAACAAATTAAACCTCAAGACAGTCTGTAAGTATTAACTGCAAAAGGATAAGTTCATCTATCAGTAAAATACTATATAATTAAGAAAATAAATTTAATCTCAGACTATATATCTGCTTCTATGAAGGTTTGACAAAGTAAGTGATGCACAACAAAATTTTATCTCAGACTATATATCTGTTTGTTAACTGTCATAATTAACACTTGTTATCAGTAAAATACGGGTAACTGAAAAAAGAATAAATCATTGTTTTGCTCTGGATACTGTCCTTTGGTCATAAAAAACTTTTATTCTAATTTCCTAAAATTAAACGAAGGTTTGACGTCCAAATAAAACGTTAACAAAGCTATGAAGCTAGATGTTGATGATGTTGCCAACGAAATGTAGGATCTCTATATCCGGCTTCAATGACACAAATTTTACAGGCTCAACAAAAAGGTCTCCAAATGTGAGATTAATCTTGGATTAGTTCAATTTGTAAAAATATCAAATTGATTACTTTTCTCAAATATCACTTGATCTGAGCGTTGCATTGACAATGAGGTAGTTTTTCAAATTGTAATATTTTTACAAGTACACACTTACATTTGATATATCTCTCCAAGCTGCATTAAAATAAGTCATGTTTATTGTATTATTATCATGATGAGCTAGTTTATTTCTGTAACATTTTATCCTGGCTAGATCAGATGCAGGAGTTTTTTCCCCTGGTGGTGGTAGGGCGTCAAATCCATTGATTGGAGGATTGATAGATGTCAAGTTTCTGATTAAACAGATCATCAACGTTACATCGAATGTTTTGGAATCTACAACCCCTGTAATATCAAAAGCAATGTATGTATCACTTATATCGGTGTCAAATGTGTTAAAAATCCAGGAGTATTTCACCTTCCAGTTTCAGCATTAAGTATTATTATTTACAAATAAAATGTAAATTTAAAAATATTGACAAAAGTAGTACTTCTATAGATAAGATATTTTATTTATCGGTGACTTAATTAACTATTCGCAAGGCAAGGGTTTTAAGGAGACGGTCACGCAAGTCCATATTTAACCCCAAAATACAGCATTTGTTCAATAGGTAAATTTTCGACTACTTTTGAAAGACATATAACTATGTTTAAATGTATATGGGTGTGTTATTTTCCAATACAATGCACATGAACCAGGAACAAGCATCATTAATTCATTCAGATGTGGTTCATAAATGTTTCTCACTTTTCGTTTTTTATGTAGATTAGACCGTTTGATTTCCCATTTGATTGGTTTTCAATAGTATTTTTGGGGTCCTTTATAGCTTATTGTTTGGTTTGTCACAAGGATCCATTTTGAAGAACGTACTGTAACCTATAATGATTTTTACTTACAAATTGTGACTGTGGATAGAGAGTTATCTCATTGGCACTAATACTACATCTTCTTATATCTATGATAACTGAAATTCACACAGTTTGTGTATTAGTGCTAATTATTAGATGTTTTTGTTCTAAAATGGAAGTGGCCGTCTTTGATTTCACACTTAAAATTTAAATATGTGTGATATTTAAAGATAATACATAACAATTTAAATGTTTGAAACTGAAGAAAAGCGGTCACAATATGAAAAGTGACGTTTTGTGGTATATCTGATAGATTTTTCATATTCAAATTTTGATTTGAGGGTCTTTTATCACCAAATCATTTGAATCATTTACATAAACTTTATTGTTCAGTTCATCAACAATCAACAAATAAGTGTTGCCACCCACATTCAATATTTATCAAGTTTGGTGGTTTTAGGCATTGCGTATAAATTTTATAACGTTTGGTTGTAGAGGCAAAAATCACGTTAGATTGATGAAACCGAAATTTGCCAATTTTTTCTTTTAATTATAAAGGGACATAACTCAAGAATTTTAAAAGTCACGCCATCCACATTCAACCTTGATCTGTGTTTGGTGGTATTTAAGCATTGTGTATAAGTTTGATTATTTAAGGTTGAGAAGAATGTAGCAGAACGGAAACTTATTTTGGGACGTACGGACGAATAGATGAGAGTGAAGCTTAAAGACCTAAACGTCGTGGTAGGGCATACATATTGCAAACGCATTGCAAGATAATAACAATTTACCTCTCGGAAAGATTACACGTCAAATGTGAAAAACTAGAAAATTCCAAAATATAATTGGTTTTCTGTTTTTATTTTGTTTTTACTAAACTTCTTTCTCCATAGGACAGGTTTGTTAAGTACATCAGAATGATAAAGCTTATCCTGAAACTCTTTAAAATAAAATTGTAAGGAATTATGACAAAAATAGGAAAATAAGCGTTTTGTAATGCCATTGGACAATAATCTATGGCGAACTCAAATCGGGTTCCAAATCTATTGCAGATACCTAATCTATGGCAAATATGACGTTACCAACGTCAAACAAATCAAGTCTATGGCAGATTTGTGTTTTCTCCAAATCAATGGCAGATCTAACAAATAACGTCAAAATTCAATAACGCAATATTACGTCGTCGCCGCCGCAAACGATGGCGGAACCCAATGATTTGATCACCATTTTAAATGAAGGTATTTCCCTCGACAAATATTTGAAGATGGTTTACATAAAGATGTGACTTATTATCTAGAAGAGGGACACAATGTGCTGTACCGGTCGAAACCCGCGATGAACTAGGAAATCGCTTTTTTTAGTAACGGATATTTCAAAAAAGGAGTTATTATAGTAAACATTTTACTGTCTACAATTGGCGGAGCTTATAAAGTGAAAAAGGAAATTAACGGATACCAATTTTATTTATATGTCACAACGATGAATTACATATTATTTGAACATTCAAACTGTTCATTTTTATTTATTCCTTTTTTAAAAATTAAAAAAATACCTTCTTGTTGGTTTATGGACTTAACGTTAATTACTAGTTGGTTAAATAAAGGCACAGATTAAAAAATATTAATTTTTACGGGGCACATCATTTCAATCTTAAAGTCTGTATTTATGTTATGTATTCATTATTTACATGGTTTTTCTTGCCGCCATGATTTTGTTGACCAGTATTAACTGTTTATTTCACAAATATTTCATGACATGCTTCTGTTATTATACATGTTCACTTGTTTAAATAATGCAAGTCAATGGTCGTATTTGTACTGCATTATTTTCCATTTGCAATTCATTTTCCATAGATTTGGACACAGCATAAATCCGCCAAAGATTAGGAAATTACAAAACTTGCCATAGAGTATGATTGTAAAAAATCTGCCAGAAATTTGGGATGGCATGAGGTCAAATTTGACATAGATTAAGAATCTGCCATAGATTTGGAACGCACCATGGATTTGAGTCCTACATATATATAATGTCGGTTATTTCGTTCCGTAAGATTAAATCATGTAAATAACATTTTAAGATCTGCTCGATTGTCTATTTTAAGAATTTATGTTTTAAAAACACGAACACAAAGATTACCTTGAGGGATTTTTATTTAACAGTCCAATTCTGTACAAAATATATTTGCTTGAATAATACACATAAATGAACATAATTTTAAGGTAAATTATAATGATATACCGGGATATTTCCATTTATATTTCAAGAACAATTAATTTGCAATTTTGAAAAGTTACTTCTTTTAGTAATGCTCCGACTATATTATTTCACGTTTTTATGACTTCAACACAGAAAGCAGTGCTGTATGAAATAACATATACAAAATGCATTATTACAGAAGAGAACTTAATACAGCAATTAAGGAAAATAGTTTGGAAAAAATTAAGGAGGTGCCGTTTATGATTAAGAAACATTTGTTTCGTTTTAGCCATCACCTATTGAAATGTTACTCCACCATAAAACCTACCATTTCTCGGATACAAAAGATTCCATTGAGCCTGGTTTATGACTCTGTTTAATTTCAAGTCCCAAAGAGTGTTTTTGCTTGTACTAAGTGTTGAGGGTAGAGAGGTAGGTGGAAATTCTCTGTCAAAATAAGTACGGACAACTCTTGGTGTCACTCCTTTCAATAACAACGCTAATCGAACATAGTTCTCCTCCTCCTCAGAAAGAGGTGCCATTATTTCAGAAATTAATGTCACTGTTGTGCAATAGAAACCATAATCATTGTTACTAAATGGTTCATATACCTATTCCTAAAAAATGAAAAAGTTACTATACATTAAACATATCATGTTGAAAGGACATTGTAACTGGAGATTCTGGGATGTTGATATTAAAAGTAATCTACGTTCATATCTACGGAAATAAACGTAGAGAACGAATTTATCCCCGGTCTTACTTCGAATCGGGCGAGTTTTATGGAAATTAGAGTACAAAGTGTAACGTCAAAACAACGTTTTTTTCATTATCTAAAAAGGTTTTATTGAAATTTGGAAATTTTATATATGTTTTACGGGATGTAGGGTTCTACCTTTGGTAAAACCCTACGGGTAGTAAAATATAAGACGTTTTCAATACGGAGACATAGAAACTGGATTGAGTAAAATTTGGCGCTCAATGTAGTGAGAGTTACGTCATAGATGGTGTGACGTCAACCCGGGTCATTTGCATAGCTAGTTCAGTAGTCCCATTCCTTGAAAATGAGGCAGTTAAGTAATGCATTTAATGAAATGAGTGTAAATGTTCGGCATAATAGGACAAAATCGTTAGTAAATTAAATATTTAATTACAAACATCATGGATAATCTTTAGAATTCAATATTTCACAAGGAGCAATCATGGAACTAAGGAAAACTTGAGTGAAGTTCCCCGGGATAATGGTTAGCAACGTCCGGGAATATGGGTTAGCAACACCCAGGGCCTATGGGTTTTGTAACGACGTGTGTTAACCAATCGAAATCCTAGAAATATACTAAGCCGGGGATACAAATTTATATATATTAAACATTATTTTTTTTTTTTTTTTTTTTAAAATACATCATTTTGCTTTAAATATGACAGATGAAGTAAATTATTTCATAGTTTTGGCATAATTGCAAAATGGTTGAAATGATTGTGCAAGTGTAATGATAGTCCGGCGGATCGGTTAAATATTTTTGGGTTTAATGATAAAAGCATCAGATTCGAAATGGTAGTAGTTCTGATATTTCAAATGATATTAGCTATGAACCCTACGTTAAATTTTGCAAAATAATGGCATAGGAAAGATGGCCGCCATTAAATATCAATACTAGAATCAAGAAATATCACTTATATAAGGTAAAGAGAATTGTCAAAATAAGCATGGAAGTACCTCTGTTTTAAAAACAAATATTAGCGATCCACTCAACATAAAAAGTTGATATGGCGCCTTTTCTCAGAAGACAGCAACAAAATATCAAAAACACCAAATATCCCTCATATCAGTTAAAATTTGCCATGTAAGTAGGCCTGGATGATTAAACAATATACGCTATGGACCCAACTGAAAAATAACAAAATGCAGGCCTTTTTCATGATTGCTGCCATAAGATATCAAAATCAACAAAATTCTCCTATCGACGTTTACACGGTGTTTTATTGTGAATACCTTTCAGTTAAGCTGAGTACTCTATAACACCAACTTATATTTATTTACTTACGTCAACACTAAACAGACTTGTGCGGTACGTATCTACGGTACCACCATTGTTGCAGAACATCGAGAATCTGTAAAAATTAGTATGGAAATTGGGAATGTGTCAAAGAGATAACAGCCCGACCATAGAAAAAGCAACAGGTCTTCAATGTAGCGAGAAATTCCCGCACCCGAAGGCGTCCTTCAGCTGGCCCCTAAACAAATATATACTAGTTTAGTGATAATGAACGCCATGCTAATTTCCAAATTGTACACAAAAAACTAAAATTAAAATAATACAAGACTAACAAAGGCCAGAGGCTCCGGACTTGGGACAGACGCAAACATGCGTCGGGGTTAAACATGTTTATGAGATCTCAACCCTCCCCCTATAACTCTAGCCAATGTAGAAAAGTAAACGCATAACTATACGCATATTTAAAATTCAGTTCAAGAGAAGTCCGAGTCTGATGTCAGAAGATGTAACAAAGAAAATAAACAAAATGACAATAATACATAAATAACAACAAACTACTGTTGCATCGTCTTTGTTATCTCAATAATGTGAAGTCGTGTGTATAATCCCGATCTCAAACATAAACACAAGACATATTAATACTTTTCGTAAGCTTTTGGATGGTTTCAATATTGACAAGATGAATGTTTTCAGGCACGAAATGTGACATCCTTGTTTATTTATTTGAAAATTACATACACAATAAAGAAAAAATTGAAATAAAAATAGTTGCTTTCTTAGTTACGGACTGTAAGAACGTGGAATCATCCCCTTTAAAATATTTGTCAACGTTCAATGAATATCATCAAAAGAACTGTATAAGAATAAGGAATTAAGTGATAAAAGTACAGTTTTTGTAATGATTCTTACTGGATAAAAAACTTAATTGAATACTATCAATATAATGGTTTAAAATAGGATAACTTACCGTCTTACAGGTCAGAAAACATGTATGTGGAATGACAAGATTAGTATGATTTATTATTCTTATCGCAAGTTTATATGTTGTCATTAAGGTTTATCTAATAATATTTAATTAATCACAACAATTGTTTCATTAAAATTACGCAATAAATCTATTATTTATTTACATATTCAAATTGAAAGAGGAGGAAGCTTGGTCACTTTAAAAGGGCAGTGATTAAAACAAAAAAGGAATATGGCTCCCTTCGTGGTACCCTGAACAATAAAATCAATTTCATGTACGGCTTTGTTTGTTTTTGGAACTTAAAATGTTTTATGAGAGATACAAGTCTAGAGGTGAAAAAAGGGGTTTCAATTCAGTTCATTTGTTTTAAATTTTGAACGGAATTTCTTTGACTTTTCATTATCATTTAATATAAAAAAGAAGATGTGGTATGATTGTTAATATAACAACTTTCCACAAAAGACCAAAATGACACAAACATTAACAACTATAGTAAAACAACATTAAATAAAATGTATTTCTTTTATATTCTGTCTGATGAACATTATTACGGACACACACTACAGCGTATTGATTTTTGATAAATTGCAGTAATAAATCTACAATATACCTACGTTAGATATGTAGTTGTAAAATGAGTCACGTACTTAAAGAAATGTTTAATTTCTGAAACCGATAGACAAAAATTTATAAATGTTTTTTTATACTTGTCCCAAGTCTCAGTTTAGCTTTTACAAGTAAGAAGGCGAAATCGGTTAATAAACTTTAACGTGCGTCCGCATGTAAACTCAACAAAACCTAAAATAATGATAATCAAGAAAAATGTTTCAATTTTAGACTTTTATATCCTTTTCTTTTATTTTTGTTATCTTTTCATTATGTTTTTTTTTAAGTATCCTTCCTTGTCAATGAATTATATAATGATATATTTAATTGATTCCGCAGTTAGGATGGAAGAAAATTTTAAAGGCCCTTTGATGTTATAGAATGTGTTGTAATATGCACTGAGTGTTACACTATATGGCAAATCATTGATACATAACAAGAGACGCCAACTCTTTCGACAGAAATGTTGAGCTCCTTTTCGTTCGATTTCCTCATTTTGTAAAAGCCTTATTAAATGACCAATTTCAAACGAACTTTTGAGGATAGTTCTTCCGTCGATTATCGTACCACATCTCCTTATTGTGGTATTGACAAACTAATATTGCATTGATTTATTTTAACTTGAGTTCTCCATCACACCTGTACCTGTCTCATCCTTGATTTTCTACATTGCTTGCTCCCTATCTTTGGGTTTGAAGGTAAACATGTTCTTCAGCAACACCTATGTCAAAACTCTTTTCTAAATTATAAAATGATGTAAAATATGGAGTAGTACACGGCTAGTACATTGTTTGGTTTTGAATGTATTTTACTAAGAAGATTGATCAGGGTTTTACGTATCAATAAGCACATAATGCAAACTATGATAAAAAAAATATTTGTTCTGGTAAAACGTGAAATCGAGGCTTACATTAATTAAAAACGATGGTATTAATTGAAGTTAAAGAAGTTTAATCCATTCCAATTCATTGCTACGACCGAAAATCAAGTTTTTAGTTTAGCCAGCAAAAGACCAAAACTAATAATAAATAAACTCATAATTATAGATACCAGCATTTTAAATTTGTATTTGTGGTATACACGCGTTTCGTCTACAAATGATTTATCAGTTGCAAATCAAGAGAGAAAGGGAAAAGGATCACCTGTGTATTTGTTTATAAAACTCTTTTTGAGTCTTGGATACTAGGCCGTTATTTTATTGTTAATCTATTATTAACTCTTTTCCCCAGATCATTTAAGTGATTAATAAAATCTGCCCTTGTTTTTTTGGAAAAATTAAACTGTTATATATTAATTATTTGTATGGCGTATGTAACGTCATATTCGCAATAGATATGAACTATGTTATAGAGCTGAAACCATCAATAGATTTGAATCCTACGTATATATGTATATTAGAACACATCCGTGAGTCCATGACCGAATGAAAGTATATATTCCTGATTTTCAGACTGGATTTGTATTGTCATTTGGTTTGTCATGCTGCTTAGAATGTTCATTGTTTTCTCTGCTTTTAACATTTTTAGGTCCCGGTTTTCATGAGCTAGAGCGCTGTTACGATTTCCAAATAACATGAGTTCGATCTATGGCGATAGTACTAAATAAACATCCCGTCATTGTGTTATTGTGTCATGGTGAATTTTCCAAGGCATTGATTATCTTATGGACGTTTCGTCCCCGAGGGTATCACATGAATATTAATTATATGGTCATTTTTATAAATGTTCTGTTTACAAACTTAAAATTTTTCGAAAAACTAAGGACTTTCTGAGGAGTAGATTACCATAGCCGTATTTGGCACAACTTTTTAGAAATTTTGGTCCTCAATGCTCTTCAACTTTGTATTTGTCTGGCTTTTTAACTTTTTTGATCTGAGCGTCTTATGTAGATGAAACGCGCGTCTGGCGTTTAAAATTATAATTCTGGTAACTATGATAACTATTTGTATTCGTAACTTTCATTTTTACTGATGTGCTTTGTCTATATTCAAACATATTCTTCATTAGAAAATGCCTGTACCGAGTATATATTCTCTTATAATACTATTGATCACAAAAGGTAAATAAAACTGCTTGTTTGGTTAAATTTCTATTTCAACTTTCATACATTTTTTTTTAACCCAGCCTACAATATAGTACGTCATTCATTCACACTTTTTTTTCTAAATTCTTTTGACTATTTCTCCCAATCTTTTTTATTTTTTTGCATCAATTCCTGATTATACATGGTAAGAAATAAGTCTGTATGCAATATTTTGCCAAGCGCACACGAAGCATACAATATGAAAACACATACAGTTCAGGAACTAGCTATTCAGCAAAATAGACCAAAATAGAACACTTTCATTGATTACATAATGTAGTCACAATGAATTTTTAAGCGACGTTCACTGATTAGAGTTTATTGTTTTGAGACTATCTCACTTATACAATACTGGAAAACATTTGTTTGAATCATTAACACGGTACGCTTTTGAGGGAATTCTTTTTTGTGTTAGCAAATTGGAAACTGTCCGCTAACGATTTTTTCCCTTAATCCAGTCCTAAGAGTTTTGAGAACGTACGTCTGCCAAGGACAATGTACACGAGTTACAGTCACCTTCAAGAATTTGTTAAACTGTTTGGTGTATTTATTTGAACTTGCTTGTGATTTTTTTCTGCTGTCTCATATCTTAAAACACAAGAAGTGTACTGTAAACAATAAAATCATTTTATATACCAGTTTTGAAATTTTATATTTGCATCAAGGTTTCATGATTGTGTTATTCTAACTAAAAATGGCTTTGTAATTTTCGTCTTTTTTACCTATATATTATTTATGTTTGCTCTGCTTATATTTTTTTTTTAAGAAACTCAACTTATATACTAGAATAATATCTATTTTTAGCAGTATTTAATCTCTTAACAACAATAAATATATTCCGGTGTCAGTGGATGTATTTCTTCATGTCGAAATGTTTTTCATTATTTGGTGACTTAAGTGTAGAAGTAAATTTTGAAACGTCTTATTTATGTTATTCCCTATTCTCATAGAGTGGACACGCTTTGTTGCTTGTTATATTGTATGGAGATTGCATATGTTTGTACATTAACTTCAAGACAAATTTCTAGTTAGTTTTGTTATTTTTTGTAGTTGTTTAAGATTTCCAAAGAACTTTGCTTATTCTGAAATATTGTTGATATGAACAAGAAAACTTAAATAAGACCTTCTTTTGATGTATAACAAAAAATACAGTTTGAAAAAGCTGCTGTCCTATTATAATTTAATGAGAAATATATGCAATAACGTCCCATTAAATATGCGGGACGTTAAACAAATTACCTAGTAGAAATACTATATCAATGAATAGAAATGGACACGACTTATGATAAAAACCCAATATATATATTTATAGTTATAATTCAAAAGTATAAAATGATCCATAAAATAATGAAATGACGCTTTGATACCATATACATACACGTTAACTGTGTTTAAATGTTTCATACATCTGTGATGTTTTTAAGAATTTCAGAAACAAAGGTAACGAAAATAACAACACATTGTGTTTTGATTCTCTTTTTCTAGTTGTATACAATTGACACATATGGCGTTTTTTAAAGAAAAATTTAAATATTATCAGCTATTAAAATAATCTGGGGTTTATTTCTGATACCGACATACATCTCCCATTATACATTTTATCGGTAAATCCATTCCAAGTTTTTTTTAATAGATTTTTTTTTGTTACCTTAACCCTTACCCTATAAATTTATTTTAAAGATAGTGTGTATTAAAAAAGAAAAAAAATGGCAAAATCCAAGAAAATTTAAGTCCTCACAAATCAAAAGAAAGAACTGTTATAATCGTGACGTGGTGTAGGCATTTTCTTATCAAAATCTAATACCCAAAAATCGAAGAAACAAACATATAAGAAAACTATAAGAAATAATACCACATCTACTTATCTTATTTTTAGATAGCACATCTTATTTTTCAAAAAATCGTATCGATTAATTCGTGCAAAAAAAAAATTTCATACACAATTACTATATGTACATGCTTTTCTAATCTTAATTCGTTAAGCATTTACAGCGTTTGAATATTATAACTAGAGGTTTGAAAGTTCTTGTTCCCCAGGTCTATGTGCATTTCAATATACATTTTTAGTCCCATAGGTCATCCATCAAATTTCTTTACAACCATGGAATCAATAATTAATCTGTCGCTGCGATTTTTACTTTCCTTTAAAACCATCAAAAGAAAAAAAGTAAAAACAGTTTCTTAAAAATGTTACGTTTACATTGTTTTTATCTTTTTTCTGTCAATAACATTAATTTATCTTTTTAGCTCACCTGCTCCAAAAGCTGGCCATCTTTTACTTTAGGGGTCCAATCATTATAATCAAAAATTGAGAGAATCCAATAATTATTAATGTATAGTGTGTTAAATATTCATAAAATTGTATTGATTTTTTAAATATAATTGTCTTGTATATATAGGTTGTGGGACTCCTAAGGTAAAAGAAGGAATAAAAGAGATTTTGTAGACCGGAAACCAGAAAGTAAAATCCACAAATTTCAGGATTTCAGTAAAATTGAAAAATGTCGGGATCCCAAAAGCAAATGAATACCCGCCAGCCAAGTGCGCCTTTCTCATTACTTTATGTCTGTGTCGTTCTCTTCCTTAACTTTTCACAAACAATAATTCGATTCTCTTAGATTTATTTACTAGGACTACACATCCCAACTGAAAAGTATGAGATCCGATTCATTGTTTTTTTTTAATTCTACCTAGATAATCTCTTTATATTTTATATGCAAACAAAGAAACGAAAACGATCATACAAAGACAATAAACTATATAATTTTAAAAATAAGTTTTAATGATTCAGAACATTATACGAAATAAAGTCATTTTTGTAAAACAAAAGAATTTTTAAGACATCTGCATTGAAACACATTCTTTCTACTGAAATCTTGACATCGATGACATATGGTTTTATTGCGCTTTACGTTCTACTTTCATGTTTTATTTTATTGTTATTGACAACTATTGAAGCATGAACCAGATTTTAATTATTATATTTAATATTTACAACGGACTTTCAAAAAAGTAAAACACAGATTATGGGTAATCTATTAATAACACAAAATGAGAACATGCACAGCACAAATCACACAAAAAGCCATGGAACAGAGTTTAAAACGTTGTTCTTCATCTCAAATAAACAATGATGCCTTATACACTGTTAAAAAAAACTCTCACCTCACTGTGTGTTTAAGACGACGGCAATAGATATAGCGAAATGATTTGCAAAAATAGTTCCGGCAGATATTTTAAGATGTAACACTATTATATTAAGCTTAATGAAAAAGAAGAAACTGGAAAGTTGAACATGGTCAACACAAAAAGTTCATACGCATGCGATATATCATATATCATAAATTATATGGCCTTCCAAATACCGTTTCGATCCCGAACATCACTGAAGAGACATATATTGTCGAAAACTAGATCTGGTGTACTAAAGAAATATTGACACCGAATGTTTGTGGCACAACATCGTAGCCACTAGTTAACAATTTTTTTTTCTGTGACGTATTAAATTTATATTCAGATCCATTTTGTTACATCTTGTGATCAATTTTATTTGGCAATCGCCAATGGCAGTCAGCAGGGTTAAAGAACATCAGTTGTTCGACCTGTTAGTCAAATGCGTTTTGTTTAAATATACTTTTTCACGTTTTTGGTCTTTTGAAAAATGTTGTTTGTGCTGTTTTTAGATCCTTCTACAACGAAATTTGTTTGACATGCACACGTATAAAAATTGCGGTTTTTATACAACGCAATCATAGGTTTGAACGTAATTTTCAATTTAGACTCGTTCATATATGTATATATATATATATATATACTTTGGTAATGTATATATCAAATAAAAGGTGACAGACGGGTGATCCTTGCAGAACATATATTGACTGATAATTTAGAATGATACAATGTATACGAATAAATCGAAAAAAGGTAGCATATTACATATAAAAAAGAAGATGCGGTTTGATTGCCAATGTGGCAACTCTCAAGAAGAGACCAACTGACACAGACATTAACAACTTTAGGTATCCGTACGGCCTTCAAAAGTTAGCAAAGCCCACATCACAAGGTCAGCTTTCAAAGGCCCCGAAATGACAATGTAAAAAATATGACTGTTTTTCCGATAAGATGTACTATATTTGGTACATCCAGAAGTCTGGTAACCAGTACGGTCTGATTTGAAATAACGGTATATTGACGTTCTAAAACCAATTTTCATTATCATCAACCATGTCAGTTTGAAACATGAACTTAGGTGTAAAAAGTGGAAAGGGGGTTTCTTCATTTATGATTTTTCAATCTTTTCGTTTGATTTTTATGAATTATGTATCATCTTTGGTCAATTATTCTTTAATTAATTTTTGTTTTTTCCCCGCATTATTCTTATGCGTCATTAATTAGGCGAGTTTCTCTCTATTTTTTTTTTATTATTTTTACCATTAAAGGAGGTTTGCTACTCAGTTTCAAAATAATAAGCTTTTCATGACACTAGTATATTTTGATGGGGGATTATTAAAGGAACCAAAAAGCAAACAAATATATAGGTCAATGTGCTTGTTTTCGAGATATTAGTCATTGAAATTTTGGCATGCAAATATTCGCTCTTGGTTTTTCTTAGCTTTATGATTGACAAATTTAAGTTTTCAAAAGCTACAAGAAAAAACCAAAGATTTTATAAGACTTTTACAGATGGCTTATAGTTATACAAGTAAAAGATTTAAAAAAGAAAAATGAGGGTCAATGGGCACAATTTTTTAAGGCATTGAAATGGATAAAACCAATGGATTCCGAAAATCTGACAAAAATCCAAAAACATCCCTTATGCTTAATATCAGTTCAATACTCTTGATAACCCATCCAGACCCTCATATAAATATATGTATCCTGACTACGTTAATATGGATTTGTCAAAACTTCTAAAGAACAAATGGTTATGAATGATGACAAATAACGGCAACAGTAGTATACCGCTGTTCAAAACTCATAAATCCATGGACAAAAAACAAAATCGGGGCAACAAACTAAAACCGGGGGAAACGCATTAAATATAAGAGGACAACAACGACACAACACCAAACGCTTTCATTGATTTTTGCTTCTTATTGTTTTGACTGGAAAGTTACCTTTGAGTCGTATGTACAATCTGCAGCAGAAACGAACGACAGCGTATTTACTTATAGACTGGATCCTGTAATTCACTTGTTGGCATTTGTTTATATGTAACATATTTGTTTTTCTTTTATTTTTTTTTACATAAATAAGGACGTTAGTTTTCTCGTTTGAATTGTTTTACATTGTTTTATCGGGCCTTTTATAGCTGACTATGCGGTATGGGCTTTGTATATTGTTAAAGGCCGTACGGTGACCTATAGTTGTTAATGTTTGTGTCAACACAAAAATGATACAACTGTGGCTTAACCGTTAGATGCTTTCAAGTTCCCAAAGGAAAACAATGGCTTGATCGGATGGCGCGACGGGTGTACCTACGTATCAACAGAGCTCTTTTCTGAGTATCATAGATAAGTTATGGAGTAAATAAAAGGAATAATGAAAATTAAGTAAACAAATACTGATAATGCATTGGCAAAAAAAAACCCATAAAAAAACAACAACACTCAAAGACACATAATCGAATACAAAACACAAGATAGAACAATTTTTAAACAAAAAAGCAAAATGAACCATAACAAACCCACGGATAATCTTAAATGTTCCGGAAGAGTTATCATATCCTATTCCACGTGTCCCACCATCAAACCGTAGGATGATCTGAAGTGCGCCGGAAGGGTCAGCATATCTTACTCCATGTGTCACACAATCAAACCCAGGGATGATCTCAAGTGCTCCGAAAGGATAATCATATCCTACACCACGTGTTACACAATCAAACCCAAGGATGATCTGAAGTGCTCCGGAAGAATTATCATATCCTACTTCACGTTTCTTACAATCAAACCCAAGGATAATCTGAAGTGCTCTGGAAAAGTTATCATATCCATTTCCCTGTGTCACACCATTAAACCAAAGAATGGTCTGAAGTGCTCCGAAAGGGTTATCATATCCTACTCCACGTGTCATGCCATCAAACCCAAGGATGATCTGAAGTACTCCGGAAGGGTTATCATATTCTTAACCACGTGTCACACAATCAAACCCGAGGATGATCTGAAGTGCTCCGGAAGGGTTATCATATGCTACTCAACGTGTCACACCATCAAACCTCAGGATGATCTGAAGTGCTCCGGAAGGGTTAGCATATCCTACTTCACGTGTCACACAATCAAACCCGAGGATGATCTGAAGTGCTCCGGAAGGATTATCATATTCTACTCCACGTATCACACAATCAAACCCAAGGATGATTTCAAATGATCCGGAAGAGTAATCATATGATTCTACAGGTGTCACACAATCAGTCCCAAGGATGATCATAAGTGCTCCGGAAGAGTAGGCATATCCTTAGTTTTGATAAATTTCGATTATTAATCCAAGTCCTTATTGATAATACACGACAAACAAATAATGTAAAATGTTGGACCCGCGATACATTCAAGATCAAACTACATTTTGTATATTAGCAATGGCCCTCATAAATTCTTTCTGCACTAAACATAAACACATACTTAGCAACACAACAACATTAGACAAAAGAGAATGTATACTTTGTTCGTTGATGCCTTTGATTTTCTAACGTGGTACCTTTGAATTATATTGTTATCTTAGATTTATTTTTAAAGGCTATAACATCATATGTTTAAATTCTCTTTTCAATTCATTGAATAATTTAAAATGAAAATTAAGTTGAAAAATGTGTTCATAATGAATAAACAAAGAGGGGCATGTTGCTTAAAACTTTAAAATAATTGTTGTTCAAAAGGATAAATGTTTAAACAAAAGAATTTTAGACCCGCGATATACTCAAGATCAAACTGCATTTTGTATTATTATTAACAATGACCTTCATAAATTCTTTTTGCACTAAAAATCACTTAGCAACACAACCGCATAAGACAAAGGGGAATGTATGCTTTGCTCGTTGATGCATTTGATTTGTTAACGTGGTACCTTTGAATTATATTGATAACTTAAATTTATTTTAAAGGCTATTACATTATATGTTTAAATTCTCTTTTTAATTCATTGAATATTTTAAAATGATGAAAATTAAGTTGAAAAATGTGTTTATAATGATGAAAATTAAGTTGAAAAATGTGTTTATAATAAAAAAACAAAAAGGGGCATGTTGCTTAAACTTTAAAATAATTATTTTTCAAAAGGATAAATGTTTAAACAAAAGAATTTTAATGCTTAGAAGAAGTATTTAAACGGATCACTTTGGATGTATTCTGCATAGACTTCAATCACACAAAAAGATGTCAATGTATAGGTGTCTTTGTTATTGCCTAGCAGCGCTTGTTTTTTTTCAGACTGATGCTAAATCTACTCAAAAGATACTCGGTAAGTTCTAACTTTTGAAAATGAATTTTTACTTTTATATGCTTTTATTCTATGTCAACGTTGAATTTGTGCTGCTCAGTATTTCTGAGTTTTTTCTTGTATTTTGTAGACTGTTGTCTCTTCGTTTTTTAAATGTTTTTTATCTTGATGTTGCTGTTTTTTCTTTGGATTTTGGAATTATATTCTCCCATATAAATTCTTTTTTTGACGGGTTTAATATACTGCTTACATGCTTAACCCCGCCACATTCTGTATTTATGTGCCTGTCTATTTTAATTTTCATTAATTATTCTGTTAGTTTTTTCGTTTGAATTGTTTTACATTTGTGACTTCGTGGCCTTTTATAGCTGACTATGCGGTATTTACTGTAATTATTTTTGAAGGCCGTACGGTGACATATATCTGTCAATTTTTGTGTCATTTGGTCTGTTCTGGAGAGTTGTCTTATTTGCTATCAAACCATGTCTTTTTTATACCTTTTGTAGGTATCATAAAGATCAGCTTCGACATTTTAAAATTTTGATAACTATCTGTTTCAAAGAAATGAGCATTGTTCTTTCTATGGTGTTTTAATACTCAACCTTGTCAGATTAAAAATTAATAAGAAATTGATCAACTTAACTATTTAAGAGTTTCAAAAACAACATGACGCAGTAACGAACGTGCAACAAACTAAGCTAATCTCTATTTGAAAATTAGTTGAAGAGAATTATTTTAAATTTAAGATAAACAGTCGTATGGTTGACAATGAGACACAATCAAGTCCAAAAGGCACATTGTCGGAAAACAAACTTGATATCAACGCATGTGTTTAACAATGACCAAAATCACAAATATTTAATTTGTTATAAATGTAGACGAAACGCTCGTCTGGCGTACTAAATTATAATCCTTGTACCTTTGATAACTAATTATGTTCAATCTTTTTTATGTAAGGACTTAACAAACATTGAAAAAACTTGTCTTTTACAAACGCTTTACTGATTTAGATAGTTTTCCTGAACAAAGGTCTACTTCTTTAAATGACTTCACCGTATAAAAGAAAGAAAATTGCTGTTATTTTTCAATTCATTTGCTTTTTTCTACTCTTTTCCTATTTTAAAAAAACAAAGCATTTTATTTTTTATTTTCTAATTGGCATTGCAAATGTAACTCAATTGCATTTAACAAAATTTCCAAGCCCGAGTTGAAAGAGTAAGAGTGAATGTGAAAATCAATTGGGAACAAGTTCAAATTTGTGATAAATTGATTTAACCAGAAACGAAAAAAACTTACAAGATCATACAACTGACAAGTTAGAAAAATTGCGCGACTGATATTTTGATTTCTGATTTTAAACTAGGCAACAAAAAAATAAAAAAATAAAAATAAAAACTTCGTAGCGGTAAAATATTGAGTTTTAAAGGTACAACAATTGTTAAGGTGAAAAAATGTAAACTAAGATACTCGGGATCAAGTGCTTACAAATAATTACAATATTGAGGATCTCTAACTAAACTCGCTACTAATGATGAAAGTTTGTCAAATAGCAACTTTGACAAATATTGAAGTTCAGAGTTTTTATTTTTTTGCAGGCAAACTTACAGAACAACCAGATAAAGATGAGGTTTGATTTTTTTTATTTAATCATTTTAATTTCTAACAAATAGATTTGTATTGTCTGTTGTCAAGCAATTCATTTATTTATTTAACTTTTAACAACAATTTTTCTCGGGGTAAACTCTAATATGTAATAAAAGCAATACCATTTTTTTTGTTATTTGTTTAATTTGACATAAAGACGGAAAAAAATGAAGCAGGATTACACACATGTTTTCAATTGAACAAGTGAAGTGGTATTTTGTTTTTCAATTTTTGGGTACAAATGAGTAAATGATTGAACATCCGTTAGATTCTGGAGCGGTGAATTATGATAGGTTTTTTTAAATATTGATTTATACTTATAATGATTTTTACAAGTTTGATTTATTAACATAATATTTATAATGTCATTGTCAAATCTGATTTATATTTAGAATGGTCTTTACAACTATGAGGTTTACTTATAATGATCTGTACAAATATGATTTATACTTATAAATTAACTCTACAAGTAAAATATTACATTAAACAAAACAGGATGTAGATCGTGTGAAAAGATATACTAACGACGCTGACTACGTATATGTCGATCATGGACAGGGACATAACCAAGGTAAATATTTTCTTTTCTTATACAAAAAAGTAAAATCACAAAAATACTGAACTGGCAAAACCAAAAGCTCAAACACATCAAACAAATGGATAGCAAAGTTCATATTCCTGACTTGGTACAAACATTTTCTTATGTAGAAAATGTTGGACTAAAGCTGGTTCTGCATTTGTGAAAAAAAACCCAGACCTAATCGAGTCAAATTCCTATTTGCCAGTTCTTATTGTGACCGCTTAAAATTTGATCCAGGCAAACGAGCTATTTCCCTTATCGTGACCCTTTTACATTTGATCCAGTGTAACGAGTTACTTCCCTTATCGTGATTCTTTAATGTTTGATCCAGAGTAACAAGTTACTTCCCTTATCGTGACCATTTAATGCTAGATCCAGTGTAACGAGTTACTTCCCTTATCGTGACCCTTTAGCAGTAGATCCAGTGTAACGAGTTACTTCCTTTATCGTGACCCTTTAGCAGTAGATCCAGTGTAACGAGTTACTTCCCTTATCGTGACCCTTTAGCGGTAGATCCAGTGTAACGAGTTACTTCCCTTATCGTGACCCTTTAGCAGTAGATCCAGTGTAACGAGTTCCTTCCCTTATCGTGACCCTTTAGCAGTAGATCCAGTGTAACGAGTTATTTCCCTTATCGTGACCCTTTAGCAGTAGATCCAGTGTAACTAGTTACTTCCCTTATCGTGACCCTTTTACGTTTGAAACAGTATAACGAGTTATTTCCCTTATCGTGACCCTTTTACGTTTGAAACAGTATAACGAGTTACTTCCCTTATCGTGACCCCTTAAAATTTAATTTAGTAAAACCAGTTATTTCCATTATAGACTAATTAGAAATTTAATAGCTATTATAAAGATATTTTACTTTTTTTAACCTGTTTTGTTGTGCATTTTGTCTTTTTCTAGACAGTTAATTCGATGCCTATAGTTTTTTTCTACAGAACTTGCTTTATATAATATTGAATATACCAACTATATCACGAGCCTGAAATGGCAGACGAAAGGAAAACGAGTTTGTTTACATTTATATCATAGTACTTCTGTTACTTTTTATTTGTAAATTACTTCATACGCGTTCATTGCTTCTATACAGAATGCGTTTTTTGCATTTTATTATTGTTCATGTTATTAAAAAAAACTATTATAAGGAACGTTTAGCATAGATCAGGTATCATATAAACAACAACCGGTCAATACAGTATCATTCATGTAATTCAGTCCAAGGAACAAATAGGAAATAGAAAAATTGAAACGTCTGGTCATCGTCTAGACGGCAATAACACATTTGTAAAAGCTGGGTGTTCGTTTGTTAGTGCAGTATGTTAAAATGCGTAGCCGCGTCAGGTCATTATATGAGAGTCAAATTGTGTGCATAGGGCGCCATGCTTCTTGCACATTAAAACCCGTTGCATATACTTTTGATCCGAATGTGACCTTTAAGCCGAATGCGGGAGTTTCTCGGCACTGAAGACCCATTAGTGGACTTCTTTGATCGGGTTGTTTGCTCTTTGACACGTTCGCAATTCACATATTCAATTAAAGTTTAATTTTACAGATGCACCTTATGAAGTTGTTGGTGAGTTATTACAACACCATTTACATACATACAGTACAAACATAGCAATTACTTCGTCGTTTAAAAATCTAATAAATTACTGGTACTTCTTTCAAAAGCGTCCAACAGAACGTTGTTATTGGTTAACTTATAAAGAATTAATTATTTTGAATTTAACTTAATCTTTTTTCATTATTTTGTTTGAAATCCGTGATATAGAAATATGTTAATGATTTTGAAAGTGACTTATAGCTAGACCCAATTGGTTGGTTGTATGTCATTGTGTATGTAAAAAGTAAAATCACAAAAATACTGAACTTAGAGGAAAATCAACTCGAAAAGTCCATAATGACATGGCAACATTAAAATACAAAACGCATCAAAAACGAATGGACAAGAATTGTCATATTCCTGACTTGGTACCGGCAATTTCAAATGTAGAAAATGGTGGATTACACCTTGTTCTATAGCGCTAACCCTCTCACTTTGATGACAGTCTCATCAAATTCCGTTATATTTACAATGATGCGTTATTTATTTGTACTTTGTTATAGACCCATGTCATCATAATAAAAGATAAATTTATTTGCTTTGTGTGGTCTAACATGTCTAAATAATCATTGAAAAGAAAGACCGATGTATAATGGACACAGAAGGGAGAAAAGAGAGCAACTTTTATCCAAAAAAGAGTTGTTGTCAGTTTCAAGTCGACATACAGTGACCTATAATTGTTAATGTTTGTATCATTTTGATCTTTTGTGGATAGTTGTCTCATTGGCAATCATACCACATCTTCTTTTTTATAAAGCATAGTTTTAAATAATAACTGAATTCTATATAAAGACTTATAATATTAAATGCCATGGATAAAACGTCAAGCAAGGTACAAATTTCAATGTATTAAAAATGAAAATGTTGATAAAGAATATAAGAATCCAAAAACAATTTCAATTGTCTATTTATAGAAATCGGAGTTCCTGGTCCTCCTGGGAAACAGGGTGATAAAGGTAAGGCGTACTGTAGATTTATTAAAAATGAATATGTAATACTGGAAATATGTTTTGTGTTAACATGTGTTTCGATTGTTATCTATATTACGAAAGTTAAAATTTATATATTTTTTTGAATATCCCCTATCCGATATTTTTAATAATCAAAGACGATTGCTAGTTTTAATGATTTTAAAATGTAAAGTTACATGAGATAAAATAACGTATAATTTTGAACAAGTTCATTCATTGGAGTATTAAAAACATTTGGTATCTTCAAAATTCTAAATGCTAAATAAAAGTATTCAAATATTTTACAATAAAGATAAAAGAAAATAAGTAATCCAAGTAGCCGGTATTTATTAAATCATGGCTTCTGTTTTCATTTAATTTATGTTTGACATTTTGTAGGAATGAGAGGATCTCCTGGTCGAGCTGGATCTCCTGGATCAAAAGGAGGTAGAGGAGACCCTGGAAAAACCGGACGTGTGGGACCTCAAGGGTCCAATGGGACTCCGGGATCAAAAGGTGAAATGGGAAATCCTGGGAAAAATGGTAAAACTGGTGAACAAGGGGCTGCTGGATCAACTGGAGAAAAGGGAATGGATGGAGCCCCTGGCTTCAATGGAATGGATGGAGCAAAGGGATCACCAGGTAATGATGGTATCCAGGGTGAACAAGGAGATACAGGACCTGCTGGAGAAGCTGGGAGCACTGGAGACATTGGGCCAGAAGGACCATCTGGTCCGACTGGACCTGCTGGACCAAAAGGAGAAAGGGGAATGATAGGAGAACAAGGAACACAAGGAGATGCTGGTCGCACAGGAGATAAAGGAAACACTGGACGTCGTGGTGAATCTGGACAAACAGGGCCATCTGGACCCACTGGTCCAAAAGGAGAAACTGGTTCGTCAGGAAATGGAGGTATATAAAATTTAAAACATTTGTTGTGCTGTAGGCACATGCTTTTAAAAAAGTGATTATATAAAACCTTTGATACAGATATTATAATAAAAACTGGAAACTTAGCAACACGGACACCTACAAAAGCTGGGGGTGCTCTTATTTGCTCTGGAAGGGTAAGCAGATCCTGCACCTCACCCGTCGTGTTGCTCATATATTTACAAACTCGGTTAATAGGTCACATTTGTTAAAAGAGAAGGATATTGTACTAATTTTTTTATCAACATACCTTCTTGTGTGTCATGTCGTAGTTTTACTTCTTATTCCATCCTTCTGATGTATCTGTATCGTTATTTTAGTGTTCTCCGCCAACAAATTATGAACGAAATGCAAACAAATTCAAAGGAACATTCAAACTCATAAGTCGAAAATAAACTGACATCACCGCGGTTGAAAAAAATAAATAACCAACACTGCAATATACAAACAACAGTTCACAAAACACATCATAAAAGACAAAATACTGAGCAACAGGAACCACACAAATAAACGGAAGTTGATATAAAGTTCTCCAGAGGGTTAGGAGGTCCTGATTCACATGTTGCTTCCGTCGTGTTTATTATGTTATTACAATCACGCAAATAACTCTATTTCGGTGGGTCATGATCTCATTTTAAGAAAAGGATAGATATACCATACTTCTATTTTTTCTACAAATGCGGTTGTTTTTCATAAGTGTAGTATTTATCACTAAAGTTTGTTTACTATTAACCCTCTGTCACTATTTTCTGGGGAATGGTTTGTTAACCAATGCTAGTAGTTCATTGTCAACCTCTCTAACGTCATGCACATTTATGCATTCAGTAAACCTATACTGTATAAATAGCAAATAAAGGCAACAGTTGTTTACCGGTGTCCAAAAGTCAATAAAGTCCGCGACATCAAACAAGGTGAAACAATCCAACAATTTAACCACAGGTATACGAATTGAGAAAGACCCACAAAGAACTATTCGAAATAAAACATATTTTTTTTTCAAATCGTAATATATTTATCTTGGACAGTGATGTAACAGCTGAACATTCCATGTAAAAATAGCATGGAAAAAAATAGTTGCAATTGACCTTACTAAAACAAAAACAAAACAAACTAGCTGTAAATAATAGATACATTACCAGGATATCAGAGCGTGTGCAGTAAATGGAAGCTTGTTTGAAGGCAATTGCAACCTTTGTATAATTTGTATTCTCCCAGAGTATCAATCAAACGGATTATGTCAATAAATCTTAATCGGTAAGATAAATGAATAAAATTACAAATTTCTGTGTCATTCGGTATTATGTGGAGAGCTGTCATTTTAGTAATCATACCACATCTACTTATTTTCATATGCCATTGTGCGATGCAAATATAAGTTTACAGTATTGACAGGATACAGGATCATGAGCTATCATAAATATATATACATAAATTTATGAAAATATTGATTTATAGTTAAAGGGAACTATTTATTCTATATCCTGTCGATGTTGATTAATACGTCAAAATTAATGTGGGTACCGAACAAAACATTGTTTTATGATTGAATTAATGAGAAACACAAAACAAATTATCATTCAAGGGATCGATGAGTTACATTAATCGTATTTAAATTTTCGGGCTCTATAACCAACATAACAGTAAAAAAAAAGAACGATATCCCGTCTCAATAAGAATTCTGCAGGAAATGTTAAACTATGTACATAAATCCACCAGAGATACCAGGATAAAAATTGTGTACGCCACATGCGCATACGGTCTACAGAGGAACCATCAATGACGCTTGATTCTAAAAATTGTTGAGAAAGATTTATCACAAAAAGGTGGAAACATTGTATCACTAATTAAGTGATTGTGTTTCATTACGGATGTACTTCCTTCTTTTCAGATAAACATCAAACGAATTAAGTATTCGAAATAGTATTTGTGTAACTTACAATAATCATTAAGATGATATGAGAATATCAAATAATACAATAATAAAGAAATGATACACTTATACACTTAAACATTTATTTGCGATGGTTTTTTTTATTCAAGTATTTGAACATGTTGTGGAATGTATTTGTTATGCCTGTTATTATAATTTGGTATTCTGTCTTACGAAACTATCCGGTAGCTGAAAATTACGATAATCAAATAATTTTGTTTTTGTTTTAAACAGATAAGGATCCAAATGGAGATGACGTAAAGGATGGTGTGGATCCAGATAAACCTAAAGGTGGACATTGAAAGTAGTTCCGAGTTTCTTCAGCCTTTAAAACAAAGTTTGCTGACAGTATCAATTGCTGTAGCCTGAAATAAAATAAGAGTTAACTTCTTATTATCTATTTATTTTCTGTTTCCCATTTATACTGATACCAATTGTATCAGTGTCAAGTCCGTTACTAATATAGTAAAAGAATACCTGCACAGGCTTGTAACGATGTATGCCACTGGTCTAACTACGCCACATTGTATATGTGCTTGTACCAAATCAAAAACCTATAGTTGAGTGATTTCCGTTGGTTTATGTCAGTCGTATTAGTTTTTCGTAAATTGTTTTCTTATAAATAAGGCATAAGATTATGCAATTAATATTTTCTATGTAGAGCCTTTCAATGCCGACTATACAGTACCTGTTTTCCCATTGTTGGCGGCCGTGATTGCCTATAATTGCACTTCATTTGAAATTGGTTGATAGTTGTCTCATTGAAATTCTCTATACGTTATATGCGTTATACTACTGTTGCCTTTATACAAACATGTCATCTTAATGATTTCTCGTCTTTCAATGTATATTGTCTATGATATTGTCTGGTCTTACTTTGCAGTTTTTAAAAACCCTTCAAATATCTGGTGTTGATATTCCTGATGAAATTTAATCTAGGAAAGCGCGTAGGACACATACAGTTTATATTCCTAGCGAATTTAGCTAAATATTTCCATACAATGGTCGAGTACACCTACATTTAATGGTTATTTAGATAAACTGTTGCCCCGGTAGTTCTTTTGTAACCGGTTGAAATCCATTGAAGAAGTTACGATGCTTGATTGCTGCTGTTTGTTTAAGAATTGCCAAACACAGGCGTTTTATTCAGTAAAATACTACATAATTTATCACAAATTACAGAAAATCGATTCCACCTTACCTTTACGTTTGATGTGATTATAATTATTTAAGATGGTTACAGATACAAAGTATCAGTTAGATGCTCAGATAAGCGAATAATTGTTGCTATTGTAAACAAAAACGTGTTTGGATTAATCTAATCTTGACCATCCATAAATTACCAACATAGTTTTGTTATTCGCTTGCGAAACAGCGGACCGCGACCAAAACGATTAGTATTGCACTTGCATTCTGATTTTCAAAGGTAAAGATCTTGAACTTGTAAATTAACTCGTTAATTACATAATGAGGAAAGCGGTTGTCAAATATCTGTAAAATGTGAATCACCTCACAACTCATTCGTAAGACACAGAGGATATTTAGCTGTTTTCTGACCTACTTCAGTCATCACAAATGTCAATAGATGGGTCATTGTCATAAAAACTAAAGACAGATGCTGCAGACAAAGGAAGAGCCAAAGATACCAGAGGGTCATTCAAACCCATAGATCTAAAATAAACTGAAAACGAAATTTCTAAACTATGAAAAGACAAACAGACAAATAAAAGTACATAAGACACACTACTAAAGACTAAGCAACACGAACTCAACCAAAACAGGGGGAATTTAAGGTTCTCCGGAAGGGTAAGCAGATCCTGCTACACATGTGCCAACCGTCGTGATTCAACATTATAAAAAAACCGGTAAATGGTCTACTACGGTAGAAAGTAAAATTAAAAAAACGAAAAGTCCATTATTAAATGGCAAAATCAAAAATCCAAACACATCAAACGGATGGACAACAACTATCGTCTTCCGGATTTCATTAGACATTGGTTGATTAAACATTGTTTTAAAACTAGCTAAACTTCTTACTTGTATGACAGTTGCATACAATTGCCTTATACTGACAGCGATGTGTGAACAAATCAAACAGACATAATCATTAAAAATTAAAAAAAGACATTTAAAAATCTGGCTAAACCGAATCCTGCATCAACCGAAAACCTGTATACACCCAACATGTTTTTAAGCAACGTAATATCAAATTGTATGCGTTGTGATTAATTAACTGATTAATATGATTAAACCCAACATCGGCCTTAACCGAATAAAATCCTAAGTCCCGAAGAAGTTCGGTTTAAACAGGTTGCACTGTACTATTACATGATATTAAGATGGTAAACAATGCCGGTACCTAGAAATATATCAACAAGATATTGCTTCCACCCCATGAACTTTTTAAGAGAAGGGACGAGACATTCTTTGACATACCCATTGATCGTCCACTTTCTGCTCAGACACTGATGACATTTTACGAACTCTGATTAGTTGCTGCATGCTCTCGAATACCGAATAAGATGGGAATTGTTTCTCTCATATGCAGGTTTAGTTGGTACATTGCTACTAAGGTTATGGATATTGATAATTTCAAAATTAAAATCGTCTCATTTGTTATTAATGCTAGTACTGAGAAGACTGCATCATTCGAGATACGGTAACGGGAAATAACGACCTGTGATAAAAAAAATGTTTTCTAGTGTAACCTCGTCCATAGAACATAGCTGTTGTAGTGGTACCATGCATAGAAATAGCACGTTCAATTGTTACCACATCAAATGAACATAATCATATTCTGGCGTTACCACTTGTATTGAACAAAGCACATTCAATTGTTACCACCTGCATAAAACATAGCACATACTATTGCTACCACATGCATTGAACATAGAACATTCAAGTAAACTAGGTACATGGAACATATCACATTCTTGTGTTTCCATCTGCATAAAATATACAGCACATTCTAGCGTGTCTTCATGCATTGAACACAGCATATTCTAGCGTGTCTTCATGCATTGAACACAGCACATTCTAGCGTGTCTACTTGCATTTAATACAGCACATTCTAGCGTGTCTACTTGCATTTAATACAGCACATTCTAGCGTGTCTTCATGCATTTAACACAGCACATTCTAGCGTGTCTTCATGCATTTAACATAGCATATTCTAGTTTTACCACATGCATCGAATATGAAACATTCTAGTCTTACTACATGCATTGAATATAGCATTAAAAGTATGTGCATGCGTATTCTAGATTATGATTCATGTGGAATATATATCTGTATCGCTTCTTCATGTTCTTTTTTATAACATTTATGACATTCAACTAAAATAAAAAAAAAAAATACATATGACAATCTGATATTCATTATGAAAATATGCCTTTCAACTCTGTTCCACGTTTGTACAGTAATAGTAAACCAGACGTTTCCCACAATGCAATTTAGTTTATATTGTCGATTTGTCCGTTTTTAATGGATATGTTCATATTTTTTTAAGTAATGTTAAAATATGCAATTTATTTCTGATGTCATATTTCTAGTTGTCACAACCTTTTTCATAGTGTTTGAAACCATCTGCTATAATACGTTTGTGTTTGGTTTTGCCAAGTTTGTAAAATAATGAACATTATATAAATCAGTAGATGAAGATCTATAACACCTTATATTTCCATGTTCTAGAATTAATTACACATTTGAAATACAACAAGAAAAGGCAATCTAGTCAATTTAAAGGAAGAGCTTTATCAGATTTCGGCTGGTTCTACAAATTGTGATTTACTACCTACAAAATCATACACTATAAAATACCGAAACACACTTCCTAAAACTGGACAAAGTTACACAACACGCAACTTGTATCAGTACTGAGTGTTTTATTAGTGTTTTGATATACAAGTACCCGGCCTCGTCAACTCTGTATTTCAGTTTGATATATTTCAATTTGTAAGTGGTGTTATAGTACAATATAAAAACGAACTATACCAATCAGTTGAAAAGGTATAGTTCGTTCTTATATTGTACTATTACACGACTGTTCCAGGTTAGGGGAGGGTTAGGACCCCGCTAACATGTATTACACCGCCACATTTTATATGTATATGCCTGTCCCAATTCAGGAGTCTGTAATTCAATGGTTGTCGTTTGTCGATGTGCTACATATTTGTAAATAGTTCATTTTTTGTTCATAAACATGTAGCTTGAAGGATGACCCATTCTTTTACATTGGTTTTTTTATAATTATTATAGAACAAAATAAACGAGTTATTGGTAAAGTACGAACATATGTTATCATTTTTGTCTCGTCTGCGACTAAAGTCACGGAAAGCGAGACATTGGAATTGCACTTCCGGCGAATAGATATAGTTCAGGTATAGTGAATATAAGTTTACTTTGCTATATATAACAAATATTAATCATTGACATATTGTCCTTGTCATTAACCTTGTCTTTTCTCATGTCATGTTCTGTACAAATCCCGAAACCTTGTCTTTTCTCATGTCATGTTCTGTACAATTCCCGAAACCTTGCCTTTTGGTGTCTTTTCTCATATCATGTTCTGTACAAATCCCGAAACCTTGTCTTTTGGTGTCTTTTCTCATGTCATGTTCTGTACAAATCCCGAAACCTTGTCTTTTGGTGTCTTTTCTCATGTCATGTTCTGTACAAATCCCGAAACCTTGTCTTTTCTCATGTCATGTTCTGTACAAATCCCGAAACCTTGTCTGTTTGTGTCTTTTCTCATGTCATGTTCTGTACAAATCCCGAAACCTTGTCTTTTGGTGTCTTTTCTCATGTCATGTTCTGTACAAATCCCGAAACCTTGTCTTTTGGTGTCTTTTGTCATGTCATGTTCCGTTCAAATTCCGAAAATTTGTCATTTGGTGTCTTTTCTCATGTCATGTTCTGTACAAATCCCGAAACCTTGTCTTTTGGTGTCTTTTGTCATGTCATGTTCTGTACAAATCTCGAAACCTTGTCTTTTGGTGTCTTTTCTCATGTCATGTTCTGTACAATTCCCGAAACCTTGCCTTTTGGTGTCTTTTCTCATATCATGTTCTGTACAAATCCCGAAACCTTGTCTTTTGGTGTCTTTTCTCATGTCATGTTCTGTACAAATCCCGAAACCTTGTCTTTTGGTGTCTTTTCTCATGTCATGTTCTGTACAAATCCCGAAACCTTGTCTTTTCTCATGTCATGTTCTGTACAAATCCCGAAACCTTGTCTGTTTGTGTCTTTTCTCATGTCATGTTCTGTACAAATCCCGAAACCTTGTCTTTTGGTGTCTTTTCTCATGTCATGTTCTGTACAAATCCCGAAACCTTGTCTTTTGGTGTCTTTTGTCATGTCATGTTCCGTTCAAATTCCGAAAATTTGTCATTTGGTGTCTTTTCTCATGTCATGTTCTGTACAAATCCCGAAACCTTGTCTTTTGGTGTCTTTTGTCATGTCATGTTCTGTACAAATCTCGAAACCTTGTCTTTTGGTGTCTTTTCTCATGTCATGTTCTGTACAAATCCCGAAACCTTGTCTTTTGGTGTCTTTTCTCATGTCATGTTCTGTACAAATCCCGAAACCTTGTCTTTTGGTGTCTTTTGTCATGTCATGTTCCGTTCAAATTCCGAAAATTTGTCATTTGGTGTCTTTTCTCATGTCATGTTCTGTACAAATCCCGAAACCTTGTCTCTTGGTGTCTTTTGTCATGTCATGTTCTGTACAAATCCCGAAACCTTGTCTTTTGGTGTCTTTTGTCATGTCATGTTCTGTACAAATCTCGAAACCTTGTCTTTTGGTGTCTTTTCTCATGTCTTGTTCTGTACAAATCTCGAAACCTTGTCTTTTGGTGTCTTTTGTCATGTCTTGTTCTGTACAAATCTCGAAACCTTGTCTTTTGGTGTCTTTTCTCATGTCTTGTTCTGTACAAATCCCGAAACCTTGTCTTTTGGTGTCTTTTGTCATGTCTTATTCCGTTCAAATTCCGAAAATTTGTCATTTGGTGTCTTTTGTCATGTTATGTTCTGTTCAAATCATGGAAACCTGTAATTTGTTGTCTTTTGTCATGTTATGTTCCGGATAAATCAAAGAACCTTATCAGTGGATGTCGTCATGTGTCATTCAAGTTCAGACACCATTTCAGTTAATGTCTTTCGTCATGTGTCATTCAAGACCAGGCACCTTGCCAGTGGATGTCTTTCATCATGTGGCATTCAAGTCCAGGCACCTTGTCAATTGATATTTTTGTCATTCCTCAAAGATCTTTGTTATTTGAAGAATTCGTAGTTTTGAGAATTTGGTGTTGCTGCAAACGTCGAATTTATATCGGCGATAATTTTTATCATTCCGAAATTTTTAAGACTTATAGCATGTAAGATACTTAATAGTACAGGTAACTGCATATTTATGTGAATTTACGTCTGTACAAATTTCTTGTTATTTTTGTTTTTGAGTTGCCTTTTATATTCTAATAGAACTTTGCTTAGACATCAATATTTGTGATTCAAAAACAAATATACAAACAAGACTTTTTTTGAGGTAAAAGAGTAAAAATAGTTTGTAAAAGCTGCTATTTTGTAATATTCATTTACGGCTGAAAAAGAAAAAAATGTAGAATAATGTCCGATGAAATGTGTGGGACATTGAACAAATAACCTTGTAATAAAACTATATCAATAAATTGAAATAAACACAAATTATGCAAAAAATCAAAAATTATATATATATTTGTATTCAAAAGTATTAAGACCAGTTCTCCTGTAACCACCAAAATTTCATATATAGAGCCTGGCAGGCATGGTACTGAAACTTCATGAAACTGTGTATACTTGATGTAAACACCATGCTAACTCAAAAAAATATTCAAAATTTTGATCATCAACATGGTTCCCATGGCAACCACGCAGCCCCTTAGAGGTGATATTTTACACTGAAAATATTGAATTTTCAAGGTTTTATGATGTTGACAGAATTTTTATAGCTTCACAGGCAATACAATGATAACAAACTTCTGCAAGAATAACATTTATTGAACAAAATTGAATGGTACCTATATCAGTCCTGATTGAAAACATTTTTTTTTATCCAACTTCAAAAAGCATGTACTTGTGGATATTTTGATACCCATTTTTCAGTATTTTGTTCATGCCAAATATACAAAAAGCAGAGGGCTTTTGTCAAAAATACTATTACTTCATGAGAAAATGTTGTTTATGTTATCCAAAAATGTAAAAAGGGAGATAATTACAAGAATCCATAAAAATTGATTTTTTTAGAGAGTAAAAATCTTGTTTTTATATATATATCTTAGATATTTGATATGCTGCTGCATTGCCAGTTAACTAATGTGATTAAATATCATAACCTTGAATGACCTTGACCTTTGACCTTAATTTCAAGGTGAAATCTTCTTTTTTTGCCATTTAGTTTTTTGGGTCATAAATTGAGATAATTAGTCAAAGTCTTGCGGTAATATTTAGTTACATCATGCATGTCATGCTTTGGTAATGAAAATGTCTCAAAAGGATATATACTTTATGGACTTACTCAAGATTTAAAAATAGAACAAAAAATAGCTATTGAACAATTCATGTTATTATGTTTTACCTCATTCATAAAATGAAAACCTAAAAACTGAAGGTCCACATGAATTGTTACGGATAAAGATGGGAGGAAAGATTAACAGAATGATCACTTCTAGTTTGAGTGGGCTCTAATTATTGATCAATATATGTAAACTCTATGCTGGAGGTGACATCAATTCCAAACATTTACAATAAACATAGAAATTTCTTCTTATATTAACGTTCATGTGAATCAAATATATGACAAAATATTGAGGGTCAATGTCAATAGTTAACCATAAACAGCAAGCCTTTATTTTGATGAATGATAAACTTTCTGTTTATGGTTGTATACGCAATCACCAAGTTTTGAATAAGGTCATAAAAGTTATCCTGTAAATTTTTCGTTCTTGAATGCCATAATCATATCAAAACATATATTTTAAATTGAATAATAATGAACTGCATAACCGTTATGAAACATTCTATGTTAACACACAAGGCATTATATGAAAAATCAGACTGTAAAACATACTTTATATATCATAAAACCAAACATAAAGAAAATCCATGTAAAGATATCAGAGGAGACATTTACAAAATATTTTGTTACAGATGGAAATATTCGCCGACAAAGTCAATGCAACATAAAAAGGAAATATTCACTGGAGAACACAATGCATTTGGTAGTCATTACAATAATAAGAGGAGCAAACATCCTTATGAATTGTTTTGTAATTATTTGTTCAATTTGTCCATTATCTATTTTTTCAGTAATGTTTTCTGATCTTCTTCTTTGGCTGCAAGTATGTCACCCGGGTCTGCCTTTCTATCCAGCTGAGCTAGTCTTGAAAAATAGCTAGCAATTTGCTGACCAGAAAGAAAGGTTTTCTTGTCAAATTGACTAAGCTTCCTCATTTCTTCGGCTGCAAAAAAACGGGTCAACTTTCTTCCCTGATTTTTTTCCTATGTCAAACTGTTCTTTCATGTACTGCTTTTGTGCAGTAGAGAAAACTGTCTTTCTCCTTTTGCCTTTTAAAGCCCAACCCATTGGATTTCTATAATCACCCTCTGTTGAAATATTATTTCCACACTCTGATCTCTGACCATGCTGACCCGATGTTGATGATGGAAAACCATCATTGATCTTTTTGGAATAAATTGTGATAGCAAGATCTGTCAAACATTGTTTTTCAAGTTTGTAATCACAATTTCCCAACAGTAAATGGTTGTCTAAGTTTGTAGAAAATTCCAGTACACATGAAAATAGCCCTCTTCTTTATCTGAGTATTCATGTCAGTACTTTCATTCTAATCTGAAATGAAAAAAAACCAAAACATTTGTAATAAGTCTGTCAGCAGCATATGATTTCTGTTTTATAGAAATAAAACTATCACAAAGAGTCAAAGACCTATATATAGTTCTGTAACTTCATTTTTTTTTTCTTAATGTTTGTTTTTTCCTTGGCAGAATTTTACTTTGCTTGTAGAACTGATATGGTTTTTTTTTGGCAATTAAAATTATCCTATTTTTCACTTTTATCTTAAAATTTCATGTGATTTTATAACATACCAGTTAAACAAGGTGTGAAATGAAAAATAGTGTTTAAGAAATTGTGTTCTTGTATTGACTTCAAACATGACATTCTTAGTTGAAACACACATCTTATGCACTAATTTATACCACTTGTCAATTCCTAATCAATAAGTGACTACCTCTAAAAATGACACCAACATATGAAATTTGCAACATAAGTTTATACAGGTGTTCAGCAGTAAGACAGGTGCTCCATGTAATGCAGGATCTGGCTACTTTAATAAACATATTATCTTTATTTACAAAAATGATTTAAGAGGATGTGTATAAAATATACAAATTTGTAGTTGATGAATTGGCAATCATACCACATTTACTTATTTATTCTCATAATGTTAAATGCCATTTTGGGTCCAATTTCTCCACATTAAGAAAGATTTCTCTACTATCCTGAAACTAAAAGTCTGACAAAAGGACAATCAAGTGTAAATTTCCTTTTTTATAATGCAGATTTTTAAATCATGTGAAATCTTACCCTCTCCAATGTTATATGCTTTCCAAACAACTAGAGCATCTTCTGTAAACTTGAAGTTGTGCAAAGAAGTAATCTCTGGAATGTTACTTTTTACAATATTGGCTCCACTATCAAGGTTGGTCACAGCATTCACAACTTTCACTTTATATCTCCCTTGTTGGTTCCGGTCAATTGCCTATTTCAAAATTAATTAAAAATATAATTCAAGAATAAACTTGGGAATGTGTCTTTAAAACATTTATTAGATTTCTCACAAAGGAGATGACTGTAGGATCACCAGCTGTATGTTGAAGTAAAATGGGAGGTAACTCTAGTTACGGTAATAAGGGATAACATCAAATGTATAAGCTTTTGAAACACGATACCAAATCTTATTTTAAAATTTATTATTGATACAAACTAGATACTTGTACACCAATAAATGATGACTGAAACACCATTTTTATATAATTGGTTCAGTTATTTACTCTATAACAATTGTAAATGAGTGATGACAAGTACATCAGAGAAGGAATAATACAAACTGAAGTGAATAGAAAAAAATATTATTTCATATCGGTTGAGAATAAGATTCTTTTATTGGATAAAAAGGGGTCACATGACATTCATTAATCTTCAGTAAAAAATTCAATCGGTCATTAACAGAACAATACGGACCAGCAAACCAGTCATTAATGAACTTTTACATGATATGGACCGGTTGGACGTGCACTAAAATGAATGGCACGGTATAACTACGACTGGTCTTCACTCTTAGCTATAGAAATCATACAACTACTCAAGTTCGCTTTACGCGTTTTGAATTTATGAGAATTTTCCAAAAGATGGTTTCTCAATGAAATGGTAGGACAGTGGTATTGACTGCAACAGTGATAATGACCTCGACTTCGGCTCAGTCATTATCACTATTTTAGTCAATACCACTGTCCTGTGGGCGGTCCATATATCACGATAATGACCAGTTTTTCAAGAACTATTATATAAGTATATTATAACAACCTGCTTCATTTGTTGTGCAGTAACAACATCATTCCCTTCGTTCACATATCTTTTTATTAAAGACTTGATGTGAGACGCCTTCCTGTCACAGAGACCTACAAAACAAAAATAAAGAAATTTTAAAATCTTGGCAATTCCAATGATGTCATGCTTTACATAAGTTTTATCAAATTTTTAGAGGTTGTGTATTGTAAAATAGTAGACACAATAAAGTATCTTAGAACTGCTCACTCAAATGTTAAAATAAAAAAATACATTATTACTAGTGTTTTAAAATTACTGATAGCTGTTATAAAACTATCATTTTCTATATTCAGTGGACCATGGAAATAGCTTAAAAAATCTATTTTGGCATTAAAATTAGAAAAAACATATCAGAGATAACATGTGTACTAAGATTCAAGTTGATTGGACTTCAACTTCATAAAAAACCACCTCGACTAAAAACTTTACCCTGAAGCTGAACAGACGGACAAACAGACCAGAAAACATGATGCCCATAATTGGAGTATAAAAAACCTTTCATATTCACAAAAATGGCAATTTTATTAATTTTGGTATTGACTGGTCTCCTAAAATACTTATAAATGGTAATTTTATTAATTTTGGTATTGACTGGTCTCAAAAAATACTTTGAAATGGTAATTTTATTAATTTTGGTATTGACTGGTCTCAAAAAATACTTTGAAATGGTAATTTTAATAATTTTGGTATTGAATGGTCTCAAAAAATACTTTGAAATGGTAATTTTATTATTTTTGGTATTGACTGGTCTCAAAAAATACTTTGAAATGGTAATTTTTATAATTTTAGTAATGACTGGTCTAAATTTGACTATTTTGTCTACTTGATTCAGCTTTATATGTATTTTATTTAATTAAACAGACAAATAAAAAATGTCTTGTCTCACCTTTTCCATTTTGAGCTTCTGAGAAGTTGAAAGTGTCTAATAAATTCCCCAATCCACTGTGAAGCTGAGTTAATGTTGTTGAAGATTTGTAGCATCCAGCGTTGTCAGAAAACAGGTAGAATTTATTTAACGTTGGAAGTACTTTTACCAAATCAGTTACTACATCTACCATTATTTGAGAAGTTACGTCGGCATCTTGGGAAGTTGGATTTTCAAAGATGTGAACGTGAGTGATACTATCAAATGTAACACCTTTCTTCATGAGTGACACACTGATATGCCAGTTCAGGCCACGCTTGTCATACAAATCCACTTGACCTTCTCGATATTTTCTTGGCAAGAATTTCATAGCCCAGTCAAATGTTATTAAGGCCTCATTTTATTTCATCTTATCAGTTAAATTACGCCTTGCTTCCTCTTGATTACGTGCCCTGACAAGGTGTTTCTTCCATTCCTTGATGTCTTCTAACGCTTTTTCAACCTACAAATACTTCAAAAGATTAAATATGAACATCAATCTTTAATATACATGTACATATAGATTTGGAGCTAGGATACTTATTGCACACTTTTACAAGGAGTTACAGATCATGTTTGACATTCTTTTAAATGAATAATGGCCCTTGGACAAAGAAAATTTCATGAAACTCGCTAAAAGCGCATACATACACCTTGTTTCCTAGCCTCATACAAATACAGCTGATATTCAAAGACACTAAACAGTTATTGTCTATGTAGGCAAATGAGTTATAGATCTATGTTCACATACTGCTAAAAAAGCAAGTGAAACTGGGAGCTACTGCTCACTGATGATACCCCAATGCAAGTGAATAATATTAATAGTGTAAAATCATACAAGTGTTCGGTAAACAGGAAGTTGTCAAGTGATCAATCTAAAAACACATCACACGATATAAAATTGAGAAAGGAAATGGTGAATATGTCAAAGCGACAACCACCCGACCATAGAGCAAACAACAGCCGAAGGCAACCAATGGGACTTCAATGTAGCGAGAATTTCCGCACCCGTAGGTGTCCTTCAGCTGGCCCCTAAAATATGCATGATAGTAAAGTGATAATGGACGTCATACTAAACTCCGAATTATACACAAGAAACTAAATTTTAAAATCATACAAGACTAACAAAGGCCAGAGGCTCCTGACTTGGGACAGGCGCAAAATTGCGCTAGGATACTTATTGCTGACTAGCTGACCTAGCTGATTTAGATAAAACCTGAAACCAAATTTCAGAAATCCTTGTATTGTAGTTCCTGAGAAAAATGCAACGAAAAATATTCATGGGACAGACGGACTGACTGACGGAAGGACAAACAGAGGTAAAATAGTATACACCCCCTTTTTTTTTTTTTTAGAGCAGGGGTATAATTATATCCAACATACAATTTTTTATTTGAAAAATAAATACATTTTTATTTTATGTTTTACCAGAAAAAAAATCAAATTTATAGTCCGTTTAACTCACTATTAACTTTTTTCTATGTGACAAACGATATATTTTGATTATAAAATCTATCTGAAGTAAAATTTCCTATTGGTTAACTTCAACATATCTAATTCTAATTATACAAAGAGATGGATTGGAACTTACTGTATAAAGCACTGAATGTCTATTCTCCCATGTGTTGGCAATAACTTTTGTTAGTAACATATCAAACAGATCTGCCATATCTGAGCAGCTGTCACATCGGCTGTCATGTTCATGGTCACATACTTCTCTAAAGCATGGATCACTTGTGCTCAAAGCATATGGTGCACAATGGTCAGCAACTGTTGAAGTTTGCCTCACATGAATCTGAAAATTTAAAGCTAAACTATATGTTTATGATAATATTTTGTGCAAATAAATTTCCTAAAATACCTTCAATGACATTTATTGGTTGTCTAGTGTCCAGTGGCAAGAAAGGTGTATATATAAAGGACTTTGTTATGATTAATGAATAATAGTCATGCTTTGTACTAGACCATCAAATATTGATTAAGCCAGATTTTTAATTTTCTAACTCACAGGACAACAGTTTACAGAGACATGTCGAACAAATCAATCTCTGGGCCAGCAGTCTGTTTTTTCTCCAAAATGCTATGTTAAAAGTGTGAATTTTTTTAATGTGCTAACACATAACAGAAAAGTTCACAAAAAGACTTCACTGTTTTTCAAATTATGATATACCTATAAAGCATATGTGGACGAGATCTATGATACTAATTACATATTTATGTCAAGTTCAATTGTATGCTTAATTTGCATTTACCTTTAAAGAGTTTTGCCCCTTTGTGCCTAATAGCGGGAAAAATTGGGTATCTGTATTATAAGGATTGACTTTCTTTAGTTTAGGATAAACTTACCTAACGGTTTAACCTGATCTTCTTCACACAACTGGTAATACTGTTTGATGATGGAAACTGGTGCAATGGATCGAACTACATTTGGTATATTTCTGATCTCTCCAGGTGATAATCTTAGAGTTTTATCCCCAAATGGTAGGTCCTTAATGATTTGATTAGATGTTATAAAATCTATAAAATGTTCTAAACATTTGGCATCAAACTTCTCTCTCTGTTGTTTTGAGGGCTGAACTGGCTGTCCTGCACCTGTCTTGTCTGTGTGTCTTTTAGCCTCATAGTATCTCCATTGTGTAATATTGGGAATCATCTATAAAAAAGAAAATAAAAACATGAGTTTTTTCTTTTTAGATACTTTTGTATTTGAAATCACAAAGAGCAGAGCACGCACTTAGAAGTTTTGCCTATTTCCCTTGCCTTATCATTGAATTTATTTTAAAAGTCTGTAACATGAAGGTTTTGCAACTATCACATTAACTAAACTAAAAATAATGTACTCTTTGATGCATGATTTTTTGATTAGTTGAACTAGTGGGTTTGAACAAGCTGTTGATGATTTTAAGTACTCGCAGATCAGTAATTAGGATATTTTGTTGATGGATATAAGATGTGCACTCTGTTTTTGTTTAATAGATGTATGTTATTTGTATCCATCTGAAAAGCCTTTTTCAACTGATTTTTATACAATTATAATGTTTTTCTCGTAATTATTATGTATTGGTAACATTTTGTCGTTGCAATGGGATTTTATTCTTGAATTCTTGGGGTTCTTAGATGTTGACTGTAACAAAGTACTAAGTTTTTGTATATAAACTAGACTGTTTGTTTTCTCCTTTGAATTATTTTACATTTGTCATTTTGGTGTCTTTAATAACTTTGAAGTATGAGCTTTGCTCATTGTTGAAGGCCATACAATGAACAAAATTTGATAATTTCTGTGTCATTTGGTCCCTTGTGGAGAGTTGTCTCACTGGTAGCCATACCACATATTTTTTTTATAAACAAAATCAATGTTGTATGATATATATCATGTATATAGTCAAATGAAGCAGGCCTGACAGACATTTGCCCCTAACAATCTTTCCAAACACTAAATACAATTGACCTGTTGCTTAAAGAATCAAATATAATCTAACAAACTGACAAATTTAACCAAAAATTTCAATGACCAATTAACCATGAAAATGACTTCAAGTCAGATAATACTTTAAATTATGTACAATTACAATTATATTAATTGTTCCATACACTAAACATAGCTGACCTATTGCTTTAAGTATTTGGAAAACCGACCAAGCCATAGCAACAAAACATAACAAGAACAAACAAATTAAAAAAAAAGTGATTTAATGATTCATAAATTATTCCTGCAAATTTTTACGCATTTTGCTGTTATACCCTGGCATGTTTTTTTGGTGGTTACATATAACTGGTCTAAAATGATCCATTAAATAATGAAATTACGCTTTGATTGCATATACATTCATATTAAATGTGTTTAAATGTTTCAAACATATGTAATGTCTTTTAAAGTTTAAGAAACAAAAACGCACGTTTTTCACCTCACAACAGTTATCAAAGGTAATATTTGTGATTCGAAAATGAATATAAAAACTGGACCTCATTTTGACGTAAAAGAGAAGAAACAGAACATTGTGCTTTGATATTCCCTTTCTAGTTATATATTATAACTCACACAAATGTCTATTTAAAATTTTAAATATTTTTATTAAAAGGGTTATTTCTATAAAAATACTCATGTAAGTATCTAGGCTTTTTTTGATAGCGACATACATCTTTTATTATACATTATGTCATTCTTTCATTTACGATTTTAAATAGAAAAACAAAGGTTTTGAATTCTGTTTTAAGAGTATATATGTAAAAAAAACAGAAATGAAAACTACCAAAGTAATTCATGAGGAAAGCCCCAACTCAAATGGAAAAATCAAAAGCTCAATATTCCTGACTTGTTGGAAATTATAACACATCTTCTCATTTTACATTAAGATAACACAATTCATTTTTTCATCCATTAAATAATTTAATTTGTGGCAAAACAAAAATTGCATAAACAGTTATTGCATATTCAATGTCAATCTCCCATGCAGAGTTGTCAGTCCTTGCTCTCTCTCTCAATTGAGAGAGAGCAAGGACCGACAACTCTGCATGGGAGATTGATTCAATGTGCGCAATGAATATTCAACTGCAGATTAGTTTTGTTTGATTCCTTCGCAAAAATAATATAAACAACAAACAAACATTTGAAATTTGGCTGATTATTTGTCATGGCATTTATTCAACAGTATTAAAAAACATAACCGACAAACAACCAACATCAACACACTAGCCAACATGTTAAAACTTGATGACAATTGGTCACTGAAGGGAAACCAACATTAAATGACTAACAATTTGTAGCTGATGGGCAGATCCATGACAGGTTGCTGAACGATATTTGAATAAATCACTGCGAGTAGAATCACGTTCATGATGACATCCAACGCACTTCCCATATTGAACGGAAAGTCATGACGATAGATATTCTCTTTTAAATTATTCCTTCAAAATTCTTGAATATTCTATTTCATTGGATCTGCCGTTGAATATTGAAACGTTTGACGCTTTTGATGATACATTACAATCTAAATTCAATACATTTGGATCTGTTCACCATGCAATCTAAATAATAAATTTAAAACATCAACAGTTTTGTTTGTTAAAGAGAGGGAGGTTGGAATAAAAATTTAGCGGGAACACGTGTTTATATATTACCAAAGTCCACGAGGAACATCAAAGCATAACCTTTCGTATGTTTAAATATATGGTTCTAAGTATTTAAATGACAAAACGGAAATAATGGACTGAAACACAATAAACAAATAAATGTAGTTTCAATGCAATAAATCAATTGAATTATTAGATCATTAAATTTCATCATTATATACGTATGCTTTTGTACTCTGAATTCGTTAGGCAATAAGAGCGTTTAAAAGGACGAGGTACGATAAGATCTTAAACACACTTCAAACCTAAGGGAATATTTTGACGTGATAAGTAGCTTTCCAAAACAGAATTAGATCCATCAATGACAGATAACGAGAACCTGCAAATCAATAAACACACGAAAAGCCACGGAACGGATTTGTAACGATGTTTGTCATCTCAAATTTACAATAATCCTTCAACACTGAGCAAAAAGCTCCATGTCAATGTAAGCTTAAGACGTCCCAAGCAATGGACAGATCGAAATTATTTGCAAAATAATTCCGGACGACTTTTTAAGGTGTAACTCTACGATATAAATCTCGATAAAAAAAAACCCTGAAAAGTTGAACATGACATACATAATATATTAAACAAAATTCCTACGCATAGGTTGTAATATCAAATCATGTATCACATATATATATATTGATAACGTATATATCAAATGAAAAATGACAGACTGGTGCTCACTGTAGAACAGATATTGACTGATAACTTTATATAATACAAAATTGTACTAATAAATCTAAGAAGGAAGGCATATTATGACTGTTTCTCAGATAAGATGCACTTAATTTGGTATACCAAGAGTTCTGGTAACCAGTACGGTCTGATGTTAATTAATGGTATATTAATTTTTTTTTACTAACAAGTAAAATCACAAAAGAAAAACTAAACTCAAAGGGAAATTCAAAACGGAGATTCCCTAATCAAAAGCTAAAAACATCAAAGGAATGGATAACAACTGTCATATTCCTGACTTGGAATAGGAATTTTCATATGTAGAAATATGTGGATGGAACCTGGTTTTAAGGCTAGCTATATATGATACTTGCATTAAATTTCATTACATTGACAATTTTTATTATCATCAACTATGTCAGTTAGATACAACCATTAAGCTGTAGAAGAGTTAGGGGGTTTCTTCATTTATTTTATCTTTACTCGTTTTGTTTGATTTTTATGCATTAAGTATCATCTTGTGGTCAATTATTCCTTCATATTTTTTGTTTAAACACCTTATTATTCTCCATTCGTTATCAACTTTGAGAATTCTATCTATTCTTTATTGTTTTAACCATTTAATATTGTAATATCAGATCAATACTCTCTATTACCCAACCAGACCCCCCTCCCCGTTATTAATGATATATGTATTCTGAGAACGTTAATATGGATTTTTTACAAATTCTATAAAACAAATTGTTATGAATGATGTCAAACGTGTTTATTGATTTGAGTTTCTATCTTATTACTTTGACTGGAATATTTAGTCGTATGAAGAACATACAGAAGAAACGAACGTTCGGCGTATTTACTCAAAGGCTGGGTATCTGGAATGACCTTGCTAAAACATGCAGAAGAAAGAATCATCCCTCGTATTTACTACTACACATGTCAACACAATGATCAACCTAATATATAATTTACAAAAAAACCATGTCAGCACAAAAATGATACAACTGTGGCTAAGCTGTTATATGCTTTTAAGTTCCAATAGGAAAACATTGGTTATGACGAAAGGCGCGAATGGTGTAACTAATCATCAGCAGGGTTCTTTTCTAAGTCTCATAGAGACGAAATAAATTGCTGATGGTTTAAATAGATACCACAAGAATATTGAAATTAAACAAGTTTGAACTCATAAGATAAATACAAAAATGCAAAAAAACGAAATAAAACATCAAAAGATAAACAATCGAATACAAAACACAAGATAGAATTTAACTCTATATACTTAGCATAACGAACCCCATCAAAACCAAGGATGATCGCAAGTGCTCCGAAAGGGTTATCCTATCTTCTCCTAATGTGATACCCGTTGTGTTTAACAAACAATTTCCACTCCACTCGTTTAGGGCTGGATATTAATTTTAGTCATTAACCATAACGTTGGACAATGTAGTTAGTTCTGATCATCAATCCAAGTCTTTTGTGATAATATTTACAAAATAGTATAGAATGTTGGACCCTCTGACTAATTCAACATCAAACTGCATTTGAAATCTTTCAATCGGCCCACATACATTCTTTCTGGATGAAACATATAAAATTCCATTCACCAACGCAACCACATTAAAATAAAACATAATGGATACTTTGCTCTTTGATGCCTTTGATTTGTAAACGAGGTACCTTTGCATTTTTTTGTTGACATGGTTTCATTTTTCAAGGCTATAACATTATATATTATATGTTGAAATTCTATTTATAATTCATTAAATGTTTTTAAATGAATGTTAAGTCAAAAATTGTGTTTATAGTTAGAAACACAAAGAGGGCATGTTGCTAAAGACCTCAAAATGATTATTTTTCAAAAGGATAAATGTTTCAACAAAAGAATTGTAATGCTTAAAAGAAGTATTTAAACGGATCACTTTGGGTGTATTCTGCATAGACTTCAACCACAGAAAAAGATGTCAATGTATATGTGGCTTTGGTTTTGCCTAGTAGCACTTGTTGCTCTTCATACTGATGCTAAATCTACACAAAAGATACTCGGTAAGTTCTAACTTTCGAAAATGAATTTTTATCATATTATCCTATGTCAACGTTGAATTTGTGCTGCTCAGTATTTCTGATTTTATTTTTTTTTACATTTACAGTGTTTTGTAGATTAATGTCTCTTTGGTCGTTATTTATGTGTTTTTTTATGGCTTGATGGTCTGTCTTTCGATCATGGAATTTAATTGTCCCAATTTTATTCTGATTTTGACGGTGCAGGGATCCCTCTAATATGTTTAAAGCGGCCACATTCTTTATTAATGTGTCTGTCCTATGTCTAGATCCTCTGATTACAACGATTGTCGTTTGTTGCTGTGTTACATATTGATTTTTCGGGTTTTTTTTGTATATTAATTAGGCTGTTTTCTCGTTAGAATTGTTTTACCTTTGTGATTTCGGGGCCTTTTGTAGCTTACTTTGCGGTATGAGCTCTTGTGGAGAGTTTTATTGGCAATCATTTAACACAAATTTCTTTTGTTCATTCTAAATTAAACCAATATGCACATCTTTATTGGTAGTTCTTCTTAAGTCTCCTTACACTGCACCAGTAGCCTTATATCTCCTACTTCACTAAACAAAACACAACAAGTTAAATTAGGGAGAAAATCAGTAGCTTACACAATAGTGTCTTTATCCCTTATTTGGGACATATATTTTTTAATTATTAAGCAAGGCATTTCGTTTTTTTTTTACTCAGCAGTTCAAATGTAACGCAAAGAATGGAAACTTCTAAACTTGTAAATGGTTAAAATGGAATTTTAAAAGTACAGCTATTGTTAAGTTGAAACCGATCCATCATCATATATACAAAAAGAAGATGTGGTATGATTGCCAATTAGACACCTCTCAACAAGAGACCAACAATTCCCAAAAGTTTGCTAAGGTAATCTCTTCCTGAGGTAGAAAAGCCTAAGAAGTAAAAAAAATTACATTTTTGTAAACAGTTAATTTATGATTATGAACATATCAATGATAGCTCAAGTCAACATAGAACTGTCAGAAGTGCTGAATTATGGGCTGATGAAGCAATTGCTTACAAATGATTTCTGTATATTCAGCATATTTAAAATTTCTAACTATAAGAAATAGTGAAAGTTTTTTCAGATAGCAACATAGACAAATTTTGAAGTTGAGAGTTTGGTTTTTTTTGCAGGCAAACTTACAGAACCACAAGATAAAGATGAGGTTTGATTTTTTATGAGTTAATCACGTTTATTCTAAACAAAATGATTTGCATTGTCACTTGTCAAGCATTTCTTCACTCTTCTTTTTTTAACTTTTAAGTACATTTTTACTCAAAGGAAACGTTAATTTGTGCTGAAAGCAATAAAATTGGTACCTAATAAGTAAAGTCGAAAAAATACTAAAATCCGAACAGAATTCACAACAGAAAGTCGAGTTGTTAACAACTTGTAATTTTATAAGACAATTACATATTTGATGAATCAAATGGCAAAATCAAAAGCTCAAACACATCAGACGAATGGATAAAACTGTCATATTCCTGATTTGGTACATGCATTTTGTGTGTGAAAAATATTGGGAATTAAAACTGGTTTTATAGCTAGCTTAACCTCTTACTTGTATAAGAACATAGTACCGTTAAATGGACATCACCAAAACAGAATAAACAGTAAAAGTAATATTAATAAAGTCAAATAAAAGACTTTATACTTCAAGACCATCATATTAATAATTAATAATTTATGAAGTTGATATATTTATGAACATTTAATTGCATTTTTTTATTTGATCACAACGTTCTAAACGTTTTTAATTCAACAATTGAAGTGATGCCATTTTCATTTTTAAGTACGCACAAGGAAATGATCCAACACACATACGTTTCTGTAGCAGCGAAATCATGATAGTACTTTTGTTTTAAATGTTGATTTATACTTAATTTTATATTTACAAATTTTATTGATATTTATAATGACCTTTTCAAATGTGCCTTATATTTAAAATGACATTGTCAAATAGGCCTTATTTTTATAACGATAGGTTCAACTATAGTTTTTACTTATAATGATTTTTACAAATATGAGTTATACTTATAAATTATCTTTACAAATGAAATATTACATTAAAAAAACAGGTTGTAGATCGTGTGAAAAGATATACTAACGACGTAGACTACGTATATGTCGATCTTGGACAAGAAGTTAAACAAGGTAAATATTTTCTTTCTCATAAAAAAAAGTGTAAAGACAAAATACTGATCACTGATAAAGTCCAAAATCAATGGAAAAAATTAAAAACTCAAACACATCAAACGAATGCATCACATATATATGACTTGATACAGAGATTTTATGTTCAGTATTTTTGTGATTTAATTTTTTTCTTCTGTATATAGAAAATGGTGGACTATAGCTAGCGTAGTTTCTCATTTGTATGACAGTCTCATTAAATTCCATTATTTTGACAGCGATTTGTGAAAAAAAACCCAGACTAGATAAAAAAAAAATGTAATTTTTCCAGTGCCTATTGTTACCCTTTAACGTTTGATTCATTAATACGAGTAATTTCCTATAAGAGGAACTTTCAAACGTTTTTTGGGAAAATGAATAGCTATATGAAAGAGATTTATCTGCCTGTTATATTTTGATTTTGATTTTAACGGGTTTTTCAATCTGTTTTTAAAGTTTTATTGTTTTTATAGCTTACAAAATCGATGTTAATAGTTGTTTTACATTATAATTTGCTTAACTTTATATTGAATATACCAAACATATCACGAGTCAGGAATGGCAGATGAAATGAATCATTTTAGCTTACTGAAATTGAATTATTCATAATCTATGGAAACTATTACAATGTATTAGGTTTAAATTTATATCATAGAACAAAACGATTTGTTTTACATCTATATCATAGAACTTCCGTTTCTTTTTATTTGTAAATCACTTCATACGCGGTTATTGCACGTATATTGCATTTAATTTTTGTTCATGTTATTAAAAAAGTTACAATTATCATGAACATTTTATATTTATCAAATAAACAACAATGGTCCATTTCGTATCAGTGATAGTTATCCCATGATCACGTTTTACACGCCATGCACACAACCATTATACTATACTTTATATATTACTATATAATGTATACCCTTTATGGCCCCCGAACACGATGATTGAATATGAAACAATGTAAACTCGCCCCACTAACCAATTGTCCCTCATTTGATCGCCACTTTATAAAAAATCGGCCCTCATTAGGTCGTCACTTTATAAAAAATCGGCCTACACGTGTTTACAGACTAGCTCCATTTTTTAAAAAGTGTAAAATCAAATTGCACAATCAGTCTGACAACTCACTTATGAACGAAAGGGTTTAAACCCCACTGAATAAAAGTCTGCTAACTCGCACCATTTATAAAAAATATCTTTCTTCCTTTAAGTATGGTAGATTACTGTTAGTTTATTATCGACTCGTCCTGGTGTAGTGGTATGTGTTGTGAGTTGATATGATAAAGGTCTTGAGTTCGGATCCTACCATAATCACTGGATTTTTTCTACATAAATTATGATAGATAGTCTTTTCCGTATAATTAATTATAAGTTATATATTTGATTTGACATACCCGCCAAATTGTTACAGAACAAAGGAAAGCATGCAAAACAACGAAACTCAACCTTGGCATATCTGGTAGGGTGGTCCGGGTGGTCCGGCTCAGATCATCCCTGATAAAACAAAGGACCTGGGATGTTATTCATGTTATACCAGAGAAAGAACAAATAGGGAAAATATGGTTACTTCTTGTCACCGTCTGGACGGCAATAACAAATTTGCCAAAACTGGGCGTCCGTTTGATAGAGCAGTATCAGGTCATTACGGGAACGTTTACTTTTATACGTAGTGCGCCATGCTTCTTACAAATTAAAAACTGTTGCACCTAGTAGGTGAACCTTTATCAAATCTTAATTCGGGTACGGGAATTTTTCGCTGCATTGAACGCCTATTAGTGTCCGTCGGCTGTTGTCTGCTTTTTGGTCGGGTTGATGTCTCTTTGACACTTTCCCAATTCCCAATTCCCATTCTAAATTGTATTTATGATGATTCTGTTCAAAATTTGCCGCAGTTTTCAATGAGTGTCCAAAATTGAGACTTATGATCTGATTGGACGTTCGTCACTTTACATACCTATTAACAAGTTATCATGCGATTCTTTGACATATATACCTGTAGAAATACACCTGACAGTAAACGAAACAAAAAAGACAAATAAAAGTAGTCATAACAATATGTAGAAAACTGAAGACTGTGCAATCACCCTCCCCAAACAAACTATGTTGGTCTCAGCTGCTGAGTAAGGAGATTCTGATCCAAATATAACACCCTCCCGTGTTGCACATAGACCCGTTGCTCAGTCTACTTTGGTAGATCATTTCAATTTGAATGTAGTAACATTAAAAGTAACATTTGAGTAACCTTTTACAGAAATGATTAAAAGAATGACTGCGTTGAATCAAGAATATCTCGTCAGTAACTTTAATTGTGTTTATTTTTTATTTTTATAGATGAACCATATGAAGTAGTTGGTGAGAAATTATACAACCTTAGTAATTTACATACATGCAGTCTTAATATAGTAATCTTTTGACCGTTTAGAAATCTAATTAATTCTTGGTACTATTTTCAAAAGCCTTCAACAAGATATTGTTATTGGATAGCTATGTCTAATATCTAGCTAATGTATTGATGTTATTTTAATGGTACATCTAGAGAAAAGCAGTCATGAAAAATAAGATTATGAAAAAACAACCGTAACCTACAACAGTTATCTTCAATGAAAACAAGATACAAAGATTAGAAATCAATCTGTCCATGAAGATGTTCATTGCGATGCATAAAATGATTTTGTCATTAAATAAGAAAAGAACACATTTTTTTTAAAAATTGTCTATTTTCAGAAATCGGAGTACCTGGTCCTCCTGGGAAACAGGGTGTTGAAGGTAAGACGTACTGTAGATTCATTGATAAGTTTCACCTGGAACAACAATGTCAAACTAATATACTATTTTTTCTTTCTATATCAAGTGAAACAAACTACGAAACATCCACGAACTATTCATCAATACACACAAATATTTGCCATGAAAATAAATCAATCCACAGTTTAGTTAAAAAATATCTTTTTGTTTAAATTGACAAATGGACCAGACACAAGTTTTACAACTTATTAACATCTCCAAAACAACAAAATTTACACATTAATTCATTAACATATTCCATATTAACAAATAATTCAAGCACACAGTGCAAGAAATGAATGTGCGGGAGTTTCTCACATCATTGAAGATCAATTAGTGGCATTCGGCTGTTGTCTACTATATAGTCGGTTTATTGTCGCTTTGACACATTCTTCATTTCCATTCTCAATTTTATAGACTGTAAATATATGTTTTGTATAGAAAGTTCCATGTGATATTAATTTTACGAATCGCTAGTTTTTAAGATTTCTGAATGTAAAGTTCTATAAGAGAAAATTAAATGACTAATTTTAAATCATTAGTTCATTTATGTATTACCAATATTTGTTTTCTTAAAAATTCTTAATGAGTCTGAATAAAAGTATTTAAATGTCTGTCAATAAAGATAAACAAATAAGTAATCCAAATAACAGGTATTTATTAAGTCCGGGCTACTGTTTTCATTCCATTAATGTTTGACATCTTGTAGGAATGAGAGGATATCCTGGCCGAGCTGGATCTCCTGGATCTAAAGGAGGTAGAGGAGACCCTGGAAAAACCGGACGTGTTGGACCTCAAGGGTTTAGTGGGTCTCCAGGAAGAAAAGGTGAAATGGGACATCCTGGTGAAAAAGGTAAAACTGGTGAACAAGGGGCTGTTGGATCAACTGGAGAAAAGGGAATGGATGGAGCCCCTGGTAAAAATGGAAAGAATGGATCACAGGGACCACCCGGAGAGGATGGTATTCAAGGAGAACCAGGTGAAATAGGAGCTATTGGAGCCGATGGAATCGATGGAGACATTGGGCCAGAAGGACCGTCTGGTTCTACTGGACATCCCGGACCAAAAGGAGATATGGGATTAGCAGGACCAAAGGGAAAAAAAGGAAAACCTGGTAGCAAAGGAGATAAAGGAAACAGTGGACAACGTGGAGATTCTGGACAAACAGGTCCATCTGGACCCACTGGTCCAAAAGGAGATCCTGGTTCATCAGGATCAGGGGGTAATTAAAATTTTAAACATTTCTTGTGGTGTAGGCACATGCTTCCAAATGTGTGATTATATAAATACTTTGATACAAATTTTATATTATTAATCGCAATATATCTTTTTTTTGAATTTGATGATTTTTTTTTATTTCTTCCAAGTTTCTGATGTTGTTTTAAGAAGTACTTCACTTTGATAGATTTAAGATCCTTTAACTCCTTCGTCGTATTTTTTAAATATTGTCTGTCAAAAAAAATGTAACTCATCAAGACTATAAAAAGTAATAGAAATACCTATGTACTAAATAATTTTATTTTAAACGCCAACTTCTTCTTATTGTACATAATTATTTGTTCAGGTGGTGGCCATGGAAGAGGAGGTCGAGGAGGTGGTAGAGGAGGAGATGGAGAAGGAGGTAATATACGTATTAATCTTCTCGCTACTAGTAAAGCACCTGCTTATCGCTAAATAAGTTAAACAAATTGATATACCGTAATACAATATCATTTCTCAACCAGTTTAATCGAATGCTGACGGGCTTTATTTGTCAATTTCAATTCAATATTGATTTTGTTCCTTTTTTCTATTGTGTTTTCATACCGCTTTTCGTGGTTTTCATTGCCAACTTCTTTAGGATTGGTTTCAGTACTTTACTGTTCATCACCAACTTTTTAGGTACTGGTTTCGGTACTTTACTGTTCACTGCCAACTACTTAAGGACTGGTTTCGTTACTTTACTGTTCACTATCAACTTCTTAAGGACTGGTTTTGTTACTTTACTGTTCACTATCAACTTCTTGAGTACTGTTTTCTGTACTTTACTGTTCACTACCAATTTCTTAAGTCCTGGTTTTGTTACTTTACTGTTCACATCCAACTACTTAAGGACTGGTTTCGTTACTTTACTGTTCACCACAAACTTTTTCTGTACTGTTATCGGCCATTTGTAAGTACTGGTTTCTCTACACACGCGCATCTGGTCTACAGAGGAACCATCAATGACGCTCGATTCTAAAAAATGTTGAGAAATATATATCACAAAAAAGTAGAAACATTGTGATTCATTACGATAGTACTTACGTCCTTTAAATTTTGAGCTGAATACACCCTGAACTGTAGATCAAACGAATTGATTATTCTTAATAGTATTTGTGTAACTCACAATAAGTTTTTTTTTAAAGATGATATGCGAATATCAAAATACAATAATAAGGAAATGATACCCTTATACACTTAAACTTATATTTGCGATATATTTTATCCGATTATTTGAACACTTTGTTGAATGTATTGACCTGTTATTATAATTTGGTATTATACCTTATTTAACTATATCGGTAGCTGAAGATTAAAATAATCCAATTTTGTTTTGTTTTAAACAGTTAAAAACCCGAGGGAAAAAGAAGGAGATGAAGTTAAGGATCCACCAGGTGACGCACCCATATAGTACCGAGTGTCTTAAGTCTTAAAAACAAGTTTGCTGCCATTATCAATTGATGCAGCACAAAATAAAATATAAGTCAACTTTTTATTATCTATTTATTTTCCCATTTATACTGATTACAATTGTATCAGTGTCAAATCAGCTTAAAGTATTGTAACTACGTCACAATGTATGCCACTGGTCTGACTACGCCACATTGTATATGTGCTTGTCCCAAGCCAAAAGCCTCTAGTTGAGTGATTTCGGTTGGTTTATGTCAGTCGTATTAGTTTTTCGTAAATTGTTTTCTTATGAATAAGGCCATAAGATTTTTTTTGCAAATGAGGGTTTTGATATTTTCTATGTAGAGCCTTTCAAAGCCGACTATACAGTACAATATTTTCTCATTGTTGAAGGCCGTGATTAGCCTTAAATTACCTATAATTGCACTTCATTTGAATTGGGTCGATAGTTTTCTCATTGGCACTCCTTTATTCGTTATATGCGTTATACTACTGTTGCCTTTATACACACACGCGTCTTAGTGATTTCTCGTCCTTCAATAAAGGAATGGAAATGGGGAATGTGTCAAAGAGACAAAAACCCGACCAAATAAAAAAAACAACAGCAGAAGGTCACCAACAGGTCTTCAATGTAGCGAGAAATACCCGCACCCGGAGGCGTCCTTCAGCTGACCCCTAAACAAATATATACTAGTATATAATAATAGTGATAATGAACGCCATACTAATTTCCAAGTTGTACACAAGAAACTAAAATTAAAATAATACAAGACTAACAAAGGCCAGAAGCTGCTGACTTGGGACAGGCGCAAAAATGCGGCGGGGTTAAACATGTTTGTGAGATCTCAACCCTCCCCCTATACCTCTAACCAATGTAGAAAAGTAAACGCATAACAATACGCACATTAAAATTCAGTTCAAGAGAAGTCCGAGTCTGATGTCAGAAGATGTAACCAAAGAAAATAAACATAATGACAATAATACATAAATAACAACAGACTACTAGCAGTTAACTGACATGCCAGCTCCAGACTTCAATTAAACTGACTGAAAGATTATGATTTCATCATATGAACATTAGGCACAATCCTTCCCGTTAGGGGTTTAGTATCATACCATCATAACATATATGCGAAGAACATAACAACTGTCATGCCAACAACTGTTTGTAGAAAAAATGTGTTTAGTTCCGACGCAAAAACCTTATCAGTGACTCAATATTAACACCAAAATATGCAATCTTTAATGACTTGACAACAGTATCGTAATTATATCCCTTCTTAATAAGTCTATTCAAAGATTTTGTAAGTTTCTGAGGTGAATACTGACACCTTTGTGCTTTATAAAGAATATTTCCATAAAAAATTGGATGTGAAATACCTGAACGTATAAGAAGTCTGCATGTTGAGCTATATTTACGAATGATATCTTTATACCGATGATAAAATTTAGTAAATTTTTTGACTAGTTTGTGATATCGAAAACCCTGGTGTAATAATTTTTCAGTAATACATAAATTTCTCTCGTTAAAATCTAAAACATTGTTACATACACGAGCGAATCGTACAAGTTGAGATATATAAACACCGTAAGATGGTGACAAGGGAACGTCACCATCTAAAAACGGATAATTAACGATAGGATATGAAAAATTATCCCTTTTATCATTAATTTTAGTATTCAGCTTTCCGTTAGTGATATAGATATCAAGATCGATCGAGGAAAGGGCAGTGGTCGTTGTTAGTATTAGCTTTATTTAAAGTAAGTTCAGCAGGATAAATTTCATTAATATACATACTGAAGTCGTCATTATTGAGAGCCAAAATATCATCCAAATATCTAAAAGTATTATTAAATTTGTTTATCAGATGTTGTTTTGATGAGTCTTTGCTTATTTTTGTCATAAATTGTAACTCATAACAATACAAAAAGAGGTCCGCAATAAGTGGTGCACAGTTAGTCCCCATTGGAATTCCGATAATCTGACGATATACGGAATCCCCAAAGCGAACAAAAATGTTATCTAGTAAAAATTAAAGGGCATATATAGTATCAAAGCATGTCCAATTGACATAGTTTTTTTGTTTATTGCTACTAAAAAATGACCTAAAAGAGTTTGAACATATATATTCACATTCTGATTTTTTGAATGCCCATTTAATTAGGTGTGTGAATTTTTTCTTAATGAGAATGTGAGGCAATGTGGTATACAGGGTAGAAAAATCAATACTTAGAACAGATTCAAAATCACCAATATTAGCATGCAATTTATCAAGTACTTCCAACGAGTTCTTGACACTCCAAAAGTAATTTATTCCACTATTTTCGAAGGCCTTATTTGAACAATTTATCATAAGGTTTTTTATTGTACCAAGTGTGCTGGTAAGAAGAATAGACAATGTAGTAGTTGAAAAATGGCTTGAAGACGAAATAAATCTATATTTGTAAGGGGTTTTGTGTAGCTTCGGAAGCCAATACATACTTTCATTGTATTTGGCTCTGCTTGGGACTTTCATTGTATTTGGCTCTGCTTGTAAAGCGGTGGCTAAAAGTTTATGTTTGTTACAGATTTCGTTTTCTGAAAATAGAGTCAGTTGGAATGTTGGTGAATTGGTGATTTCCTTTTTCAGAACCTCAGGGTAAAATTTACGTCAAACAATAATAATATTATTAGCAGCTTTATCGGCCGGGACAAAAACAAATTCCTTGGCTAGTTCTCTTAGTTTATGTTTAATACGAGAAATAGGTTTATTGTGGTTATTGCTAATAGTAAAATGTTCTTTAAAATGTTGAATACGTATATCAACTATCTTAATTACTGAATTAAAAAAAGAGTCCAAAGATTTTTTGTCAGCTTTTTCCCGTTTTATCCAATGTATATTTTATATGATATTGTCTGGTCTTTTTTTTTTAAAGCCTTAAAATATTTGGTGATGACATTCCCGATGAAATTTAATCCAGAAAAGCGCGTAGGACACATACAGTGTATATTCTTAGCGCATTTAGCTTAATATTTCCATACAATGGTCGAGTACACCTCATTTTATGGTTATGGGAAATGATGGTTTTTCCGTTACTTCTTTTTACCCGGCCAAAGATAAATCCATTGAAGAAGTTTCAATGGACGATTGTCCGCTGCCTGTTTAAGAATTGAAAACACGCGTTTTTCAATAACAGAGGGGGACGAAAGATACCAGAGGGACAGTCAAACTCGTAAATCGAAAAGAAACTGACAACGCCATGGCTAGAAATGAAAAGGACAAATAGACAAACAATAGTACACATGACACAACATAGAAAACTAAAGAATAAACAACACGAACACCATTAAAACTAGGGGTGATTTCAGGTGCTCCATAAGGGTAAGCAGATCCTGCTCCACGTGTGGCACCCGTCGTGTTGCTTATGAGATAACAAATCCGGTAAATGGTCTAATTCGGTAGGTTGCATTTATGACAGGAAACATACTACACAATTTATTACAGATTACAGTAAGACGATTTCATCTCAGCTTTACGTCTGGTGTGATTATAATTATTTAAGAGTGTTACAGGTATAAAGTATCAGTTAGATGCTCAGATAAGCAAATGAGTGTTGCTATTGTAAAAATAATAGTGTTTGCAATACTCAAACCATCACCACTCATATAAATTATGGCTAAAAAACGACAAAGTTTTGTTTTTCGCTAGCGAAACAGCGGACCGCGACCAAAACGAGTAGTATTTGTACTTGCATTCAGATTTCCTAAAGAAAAGCTCCTGGACTTGTAAATTAACTCGTTAAAATAATGAAGAAAGCGGTTGTCAAATGTCCGTAAACGTGGTAAATGCACTCTCAAATCATTCTTATGACTTATAGCATATTAAGTAATTTTCTGACCTTCTTTTGTCATTATTAAGGCTAAATACTTCAGATAAAAGAGGACAAAAAAAATCCGAGAGTGATATTCAAATCATAGAAGACAAGACACAACATAGAAAACTAAAGACCAAACATCACGAACCAAACCAAAAACTGGGGGTGATCTCAATTGCTCCAGAAGGGTATCAGATCATGCTCCACATGTGGCACCCGTCGTTTTGCTCATATTATTCCAAACTTGGTAAATAGTTTGATTATCATTATTGTTTGGAATTGAGTAAAAGGAATGTAGTATTTCTTATAACAATGATTGATATCTTATTTCTCCTGGTGACAATTTCAATCATGGAATGCGATTGGGATATCGAGACAACACCACCGGCACTGTGTCCATCGCTTTAGACCACTCCACTACATAAACTGAACAACGTTTACATTCAACTTTCTTTTGCCTAGTGTTACCTTTCCGCGTCAGTAGAATATAGAGTTGTAACACACCACGTGATATGTTAGGCATGATAGATTAGGCATGATAACTATGTTCTCTCACTAAATAATTCAAAATTTGGTGACTATGTTGAACGCATCTATCCAATCGAACTAGAGATAAAGAATACAACAGATACAGTTAAGTGAGCCTAATATCTTGACTTACACATAGCAAATGATATTGAGGGTCGGTTGAAAACAAAACTTTACGACAAAAGAGAAGATTTCAGCTTTCCAATTGTGAACTTTCTATTTTTTAGTAGCTACATTCCAGCAGCACCTGCATACGGGGTATATATCTCCCAATTGATACGATATTCTTGTGCTTGTATTTCCTATCATGATGTTCTTGATAGAGGGTTGCTGCTCACAAATCAAAATCAAATCAAATATATGTTATTGTCAATTAAAGACGCCCATTACAGGCAGAATAATCACAAGGTAAATGTGGTACAATGAATACAAAATGATTACAATTATTTGAATACAATTAAATCAATGATTACAACGAAAAGACAAGAAAGACACACTAATGTGTATTTATAAAATGTATCATGTTTCAACTTTGACAAACACAGTGATCCTAAAAAATATAGGAAACTGAATTTAAATATTCTGGTTTTTCCCCAGGTGCTTTCATGATCCTACATTTAAAATGAGAAGCTTTATAAATATCTAAATTTCTAAATTATGCCTCTGTCTTTTTACAGTAAAATATATAAACTCACTACGTTTCTAATAGTTGTTTTCGAACAACATTTAGATTATTAATTAAATTGCTTACTTGATTAAAAACGTGACTATCTGCATTTGACATTAGCCAAATAATCTGTGTTTTTGTAACTTTTAACTAATTGGAAATAATGGAAACTCTCTCACTTTCCAAAGATGAACATTTAAGTAAAAAGTTCATCTTCCACTTCTTTTTTACAAAGATTTCAAATTCTATCCATTGCCTGAAGTCCCCTGTATCTGCCTCTCTCTATTTCTAAATCTTGATTACTACATCTGAATTTTGTCATCTGAATTCTCAGATTCCTATTACCTATAGCCAAATAAGGTTCAAAATATTTATTTCTCTTAAAAAGTCTGTATGTTCTAAGTTTATTTCCAAATGACATATTTTTTCTGACATCGTTTAAAGATGAATACCACAACTTATTATACTTTAATTTAAGTTTGTTAAAAATAAATCTTTTCAAGCTTGATTTCATATTAAAAACTTGTGATAAATCTATGTCTAAGTATTTTGCTAATAATTTTATAGAATGAAACCAACTTTTCTTACTATGGTTTGAAAAGGATTTTTGATACAAGGAGAGCCTCAGACATTAATTGGTCTTCTGTACTTGTTAAACGTGATAAGTACGAAAACATATTAACTATAACTTCAATAAATAAAGGATATCTCACAAGCTCACCTATCACTGCCATATTTGTGCTTCTCTTTCCTACTCCCAGTGAAAATTTACAGATTTTAGAATGAATTGATTCAGTTTGCAGTTCTTGACATAATTTTCAAAATAACAATCTCCTTTTTCAGTTAACTTTTTTGAATCTAAAGCAACCCAAATTTCACTTCCATAAGTTAAAATTGGTTTAACTGTGTGGTCAAATATATGAAGTAAAGTTTTAATTTTGGGTTTATGACCTTTAAATATTTTATAAATTTAAAAAAAAGAGCTTTTAGTCCTCTTTTATAATAGATCATGTGTAGCCTCTGTAAAGCTTCCAGAGGCACTGAAGCTTATCCCTAAATATGTATACTGTCTAGCTTTGTCAATAGGACAATTATTTAATTAAAAAGATAAAGGATTAATTTTTCCTGTACAGTTGAAAACCAAACTTTCTGTTTTCTTAAGGTTAATTTCTAATCCCCATTTATTACAGTACAGGCGCACAACTTATCTAAACTATTTTGTAAGCCTTCTGCAGTTTCAGATAACAAAACTACATCATCAGCATATAATAAGCAGTTCAACTGAATTGAATCAAGTTGAACTGGGTCACAAGTTTTATCAAATATTTCAGGGAGGTCATTAATGAATAATTTAAAAAGGTTAGAGCTGAGATTATCCCGTTGGCGAACCCCTATATTATATGTAAAGGAGTCTGTCATTTGAGATTTGCTAAATTCTCACATTCAACTCAGTCTTTTTATACATGCTTTTAATAACATTATAATATAAATCACTGATGTCATATTGTCTTAGTTTATAAAAGAGACCCATATGCCAAACTGTATCAAATGCCTTTTTGAAATCGACAAAACAAGAAAAGAGAAGCTTAGGGCCCATTTGAGTTCATTTTTCTATTAATGTTTTGAGAACAAACATATGGTCACTTGTTCTTTTTTTCTTGCAAAAACCAATCTGTTCTTTACATATTATATTTCTCTTTGATAAAAAATTCTCTAGCCTTATGTTTAATTCTTTTGCAAATAGTTTTCCTGGTGCACTTCAAATGGTTATACCCCTATAATTTGAGGGGTCATCAGTAGAACCACTTTTGAATATTGGCACTATAAATCCTTTTGCCCACATAGTTGGGAAGGAGCCAGTTAAAAGAATATGATTAAATAATTTTTTAAAACTTGTTAATTCAAATGACTGGCTACATTTTAGCATTTCATTTAGGATCATGTCAAATCCACTTGACCTCTTATTTTTTAATGTGTATATAGCTGTAATTACTTCTTTATCACTAATTTGGAAGTCAAGTTCTGAGAATATTTTTTCCTTTTCCAATTGCTTAAATCGAAAATTGTTATCGGTTGTATTATTTTTACTTTTATTTAGCTCTTTAAAATAATCAAACCATGTATTTTATGGAATGTCTAGAGATGTAGATTTGTTTGTATCTTTAGATAAATCCTTTAGTAAATTCCAGTATTTATTAGGGTTATTTTCATGAAGGTTGTCAAGCTCATCCATAACACTTCGTCTAAATTCCTTTAATTTCTGTTTTCTAGTTTTTCTGTACAGTTTTAATAGAGAAAAATAAGATGTCCTAAAAATAGGATCTTTGCTAAACTTTTTAATGAGTTTTTCCTTACTATCTAATTGTCGTCTTAAGCCTGTAAGTGAAATATCAAACCATTAAGGTTATCTTATATTATTTAAAATTTTGGGTTTTTCTTTTTTGGACGTTTAAGTTTAAGGGAGATGTCAGCTGCTTCTGTTATGATGGAATTTAAATCAGAAACAAAATTATCAATATTATCATAAACATTATCATTAACTTATTTTATTTTATTTCGTATTTTATTTGATGATAAGGCAGTTTGAAATTCTTGAGGTGAAGTTTCATCCCATATAAGTTGATGGGGGGATTTGTGTCTTTTCATCAACATTATTCTTAATTTTACAATCTATTTTTAGCATTACTGAAATTTGGCAGTAATCTGAAAGCTCGCCCAAAAATTTATGCACTTTAAAAAATAAGATATTTTTTCATTAGGTTCTCAGAGGCTATAAAATAGTCAACAACACTGCTACCATTTGGTGTATAACAAGTGAGTTGGCCAGTCAAGTCACCAGGGGTACGACCATTTAATATTCTCAATCCAGATTGAATACAAATCTTATTTAAACTTTTGCCACGTGTGGACAATACCTCATCCATACTGTAACGTACAGGAAGGTTAAGATCTGGAGAAATGTTATCAAAAACTGGTATATAATCAAGTGATTCATCATTATTTATAAAGTCTAAGACCTGGGTACCAGTTCTAGCATTTAGATCCCCTGCTAATTGAATTTTTCCAGTATCAGAGTATTTGGAATGTCTTTCTCAATAAGGACAAAAATATTTTCTTGTAGAGATTTTATAATGAAGAATTTTCTGGAGAATTATAGATATAACAAATAAAAATATCATCTTTCAATCTAAAAAAGTTACTGCACAATTGCAGCCATATGTAATCATTATTTTACATGTTCCAAAAATTTTACACCTGGTCGTAACTTTGATTTAACAAATATTGAGATTCCTCCTGAACGTTTATAAGTGCCTTTAGATTTAGGTGTAGTAAGATGAACTGGTGTAAAACCATCAAGTGAAAGGGATTCTTCTAGAGAGCAATGAGTTTGAATTAAATAAATACTATCTTTATGACATATTTCGTTTACAAATATTGGGTCACTGTATTTGTCAAAGCCCTTGTTTTTATGACCATTTATATTCCAACAACCAATGTGTAATTGTGATTTTTTTGCTATTTTTGAACACATTTGAGTCAATATGAATAATGAACAAAACAAATGGAACAGAACCTGGCACATATAAACTATTTTTTTTACATATACTTGCATAATAATTGAATAATGAAAAATAAGACTACACACCAATCCCTGGTATGCATGGTATAAGGGAGATAATCAAAATTTAAAAACTATAGCTTATCATGTTTCTATATAAAAAAAAAAGATTTTTAATAATAATAACAATGAAAAGAAACTGGGGGTGGTCTTGTAACTGTATTACTCCCTACCATCACTTGGTTCTTATTATCATGAATAATAATCTAAATGTTTCTGATAAAAAATCTAGAAGAAACAGTTTTCACTAACTTTCTAAACTAACTTTACATATATTGTTTAAATAAATTGACATGACAATAAAGTTTTCAAATTTTTATAACAATACCATACATGTACAAGAGTGCAATTTATATGTAACAGATCTAACATTGTTGGGTTGATGTTTAGACGAGTTGTATATACATTATGTACACAGCCATGTATCACCATCATTGATGGCGATCCGATGGATACATCTGTTGTAGGGTTGTCACTGACTCAGACGTACTTATGAATATAATTATTTTCTGTGACTGTATCTTACATTAATTTGTAGGATCCTTTACTATAGATAATTTAGCTGATCTGTAACAATAACATCTTCATGCCTTATATATCATGTACTGTAGTACGCCGCTAGATTAAAACTGACGTGGAAAGGTAACATATGGCCACCGAAAGCTCTTTTTTTGAGAGCCCAGGTGGTCGTGTGGTCTAGCGGGACGGCTGCAGTGCAGGCGATTTGGTGTCACGATATCACAGTAGCATGGGTTCGAATCCCGGCGAGGGAAGAACCAAAAATTTGCGAAAGCAAATTTACAGATCTAACATTGTTGGGTTGATGTTTAGACGAGTTGTATATACATTATGTACACAGCCATGTATCACCATCATTGATGGCGATCCGATGGATACATCTGTTGTAGGGTTGTCACTGACTCAGACGTACTTATGAATATAATTATTTTCTGTGACTGTATCTTACATTAATTTGTAGGATCCTTTACTATAGATAATTTAGCTGATCTGTAACAATAACATCTTCATGCCTTATATATCATGTACTGTAGTACGCCGCTAGATTAAAACTGACGTGGAAAGGTAACATATGGCCACCGAAAGCTCTTTTTTTGAGAGCCCAGGTGGTCGTGTGGTCTAGCGGGACGGCTGCAGTGCAGGCGATTTGGTGTCACGATATCACAGTAGCATGGGTTCGAATCCCGGCGAGGGAAGAACCAAAAATTTGCGAAAGCAAATTTACAGATCTAACATTGTTGGGTTGATGTTTAGACGAGTTGTATATATATATATATATATATATCATGTACTGTAGTACGCCGCTAGATTAAAACTGACGAGGAAAGGTAACATATGCCCACCGAAAGCTCTTTTTTTGAGAGCCCAGGTGGTCGTGTGGTCTAGCGGGACGGCTGCAGTGCAGGCGATTTGGTGTCACGATATCACAGTAGCATGGGTTCAAATCCCGGCGAGGGAAGAACCAAAAATTTGCGAAAGCAAATTTACAGATCTAACATTGTTGGGTTGATGTTTAGACGAGTTGTATATACATTATGTACACAGCCATGTATCACCATCATTGATGGCGATCCGATGGACACATCTGTTGTAGGGTTGTCACTGACTCAGACGTACTTATGAATATAATTATTTTCTGTGACTGTATCTTACATTAATTTGTAGGATCCTTTACTATAGATAATTTAGCTGATCTGTAACAATAACATCTTCATGCCTTATATATCATGTACTGTAGTACGCCGCTAGATTAAAACTGACGAGGAAAGGTAACATATGCCCACCGAAAGCTCTTTTTTTGAGAGCCCAGGTGGTCGTGTGGTCTAGCGGGACGGCTGCAGTGCAGGCGATTTGGTGTCACGATATCACAGTAGCATGGGTTCAAATCCCGGCGAGGGAAGAACCAAAAATTTGCGAAAGCAAATTTACAGATCTAACATTGTTGGGTTGATGTTTAGACGAGTTGTATATACATTATGTACACAGCCATGTATCACCATCATTGATGGCGATCCGATGGACACATCTGTTGTAGGGTTGTCACTGACTCAGACGTACTTATGAATATAATTATTTTCTGTGACTGTATCTTACATTAATTTGTAGGATCCTTTACTATAGATAATTTAGCTGATCTGTAACAATAACATCTTCATGCCTTATATATCATGTACTGTAGTACGCCGCTAGATTAAAACTGACGAGGAAAGGTAACATATGCCCACCGAAAGCTCTTTTTTTGAGAGCCCAGGTGGTCGTGTGGTCTAGCGGGACGGCTGCAGTGCAGGCGATTTGGTGTCACGATATCACAGTAGCATGGGTTCAAATCCCGGCGAGGGAAGAACCAAAAATTTGCGAAAGCAAATTTACAGATCTAACATTGTTGGGTTGATGTTTAGACGAGTTGTATATACATTATGTACACAGCCATGTATCACCATCATTGATGGCGATCCGATGGACACATCTGTTGTAGGGTTGTCACTGACTCAGACGTACTTATGAATATAATTATTTTCTGTGACTGTATCTTACATTAATTTGTAGGATCCTTTACTATAGATAATTTAGCTGATCTGTAACAATAACATCTTCATGCCTTATATATCATGTACTGTAGTACGCCGCTAGATTAAAACTGACGAGGAAAGGTAACATATGCCCACCGAAAGCTCTTTTTTTGAGAGCCCAGGTGGTCGTGTGGTCTAGCGGGACGGCTGCAGTGCAGGCGATTTGGTGTCACGATATCACAGTAGCATGGGTTCAAATCCCGGCGAGGGAAAACCAAAAATTTGCGAAAGCAAATTTACAGATCTAACATTGTTGGGTTGATGTTTAGACGAGTTGTATATACATTATGTACACAGCCATGTATCACCATCATTGATGGCGATCCGATGGACACATCTGTTGTAGGGTTGTCACTGACTCAGACGTACTTATGAATATAATTATTTTCTGTGACTGTATCTTACATTAATTTGTAGGATCATTTACTATAGATAATTTAGCTGATCTGTAACAATAACATCTTCATGCCTTATATATCATGTACTGTAGTACGCCGCTAGATTAAAACTGACGAGGAAAGGTAACATATGCCCACCGAAAGCTCTTTTTTTGAGAGCCCAGGTGGTCGTGTGGTCTAGCGGGACGGCTGCAGTGCAGGCGATTTGGTGTCACGATATCACAGTAGCATGGGTTCAAATCCCGGCGAGGGAAGAACCAAAAATTTGCGAAAGCAAATTTACAGATCTAACATTGTTGGGTTGATGTTTAGACGAGTTGTATATACATTATGTACACAGCCATGTATCACCATCATTGATGGCGATCCGATGGACACATCTGTTGTAGGGTTGTCACTGACTCAGACGTACTTATGAATATAATTATTTTCTGTGACTGTATCTTACATTAATTTGTAGGATCCTTTACTATAGATAATTTAGCTGATCTGTAACAATAACATCTTCATGCCTTATATATCATGTACTGTAGTACGCCGCTAGATTAAAACTGACGAGGAAAGGTAACATATGCCCACCGAAAGCTCTTTTTTTGAGAGCCCAGGTGGTCGTGTGGTCTAGCGGGACGGCTGCAGTGCAGGCGATTTGGTGTCACGATATCACAGTAGCATGGGTTCAAATCCCGGCGAGGGAAGAACCAAAAATTTGCGAAAGCAAATTTACAGATCTAACATTGTTGGGTTGATGTTTAGACGAGTTGTATATATATATATATATATAATCAGCGGTTTTTATCCAACGCAATCATAGGTTTGGACGTAGTTTTCAATTTAGACTCGTTTATATTTTTTGTTTGGGCATGTATCATATTTTCCCTCCGGTTTATATGATCCGTTCATCCTATATATTGACTCTTAAAAATCAAGAGTTAATCTAAAAATGAGGGTACTTTCTCTAAAAAATGAGGGTACTTTTTATATGGCCTTCCAAATACCGTTTCGATCCCTAACATCACTGAAGAGACATTTATTGTCGAAATCCGGATATGGTGTACTAAAGAAATATTGACACCGAATGTTTGTGGCACAACATCCTGTCCACAAGTTAACAAAAAAATCTTTTCTGTGACGTATTAAATTTATATTCAGATCCAGTTTGTTACATCTTGTGATCAATTTTATTTGGCAATCGTCAATGGCAGTCAGCAGGGTTAAAGAACATCAGTTGTTCGACCTGTTAGTCAAATGCGTTGTTTAAATATATTTTTTCACTCTTTTGATCTTTTGGAAAATGTTGTTTGTGCTGTTTTTAGACCCTTCTACAACGAAATTTGTTTGACATGCACACGTATAAAAATTGCGGTTTTTATCCAACGCAATCATAGGTTTGAACGTAGTTTTCAATTTAGACTCGTATATATATAATCAGTATAGATGTAACGTTTTCTAATAAAATCATACATTTTTTTACCTTTATAACGTACGATTTATTGGTACCCAAAATGTCCAAATATTATAACACACAACACTAAACGCATGATCAATATTCAAGGATTCTTTTTACTTAAATTATCAACATGATATATAAAATCATAAAGTCCTAAATTTAGGAAATATACATGTATATTTACCATTTTCTATGAAAGTCATTCATTTGAGGGGGATACATCATTTGGTTATAATTATATGCTGGTCCGCACGGATACATGAAAAAGGTGAAAAAGGTGGACATAGGTGATTGGTCATTAGCTTTCTGAGATGCACTATGATTTTGGTTTGAGCATGACCGTTCATGTCTGTTTGCTTAAGCCCTCTTTCAGGTTTTGACGCCTGCTGTCTCATTTTTAGTGTTTCAGTAACCCAAAGAATATTCTTCATATGAAACTTATCATCTGATAGTTGTGTAAAGCGGTTGGAAGTCTCAAGTTCAAAGTGCTGAGATTGCTGATTCGCCAATTGTAGTGATTCTTCTGTATGGACTTTTGAAGTTGTGAAGAAATCTGGTTTATGTTCTTCGTGATGTTAAAGTTTGACGTAACACTTTTTGCAATTGATTTGTAAGTCTGTTCTAAATTTTTATTTATGCTTTCTAGTTCAGTGCTCATGTTTTCTAATTTAGTTGCCAATATTTCAAAGACTGTGGCTTGAATGGTATTTTCAGGTGATGAAATTTTTTCCTGTAATGGTTTTAGGTGATTAATGACTGCTACTTTGTCTTTTTTAATTTGTTCACTGATCTTTGTTACTTCTTCAGATGTGCATCTTGTAGAGATCAAATATTTACTCTCGTGCATTATTTGTGTCAAATCTTGTAACTTTTTTTCAACACCTTCAATTGATTTAGAGTTTGATTTCGTGATTTGAAGTTCATGTTGCAAGTTGTTGATTTTCTCATCTTGATTTGATTGATTGAGTGATGTTATTGCTTGCACTACACTATTTTCTATTCGAGAAACAATTTAGAGGGTCTTGTAACTCAAGTTTGGGTTATCGGATGGTTCTACTCCTCCTTTGTTTGTCCATTTTTCATAGAAAGAAGTCGTTATATTAGAACAAGTCTCACAAGTATATCTACGGGAGGTATGGACTAGTAAGTAAAGTTGGTAGACAGGGAGCTTTGTACAGACATAATGTGTCCATCCCTGGCACCTATTACACTGCATCATATGTTCATAAGTTTCATACTTGCAGGATTGGGAACATGTAGTTTTGTTAGCCGTAGCTTTCTGTTTAGATTCAACTTTAGGGTCATTGTTATTGGACAGCTGTCGTGTCTCATCAGAATTTGATTGAGACTGCATATCAGTGGTACACGTATCAGTGTTTGAGGATAAGGAAGTACACCACTAATTCATGGTCCGATTGCTTTCTATGTTAAATTCCTCCGTTTCAAGCAGGCACACCTCTTTTATTTAAAGTTCAAATAAAGTGGCAATTATTGCATTTCAAAGCAACACTTTATGGTGTCTTGTACTGAAAAAATCAACATACCTTACATGGCATATAAGAAAGAACTGGTTCCCGGAACCTCAGATGTACCAAAACAGGTACTTCAGATCTGACAAACAGACAAAATGTACCCTCTTTTTAAAATTTGGTGCAGTTTTTTTTAATATTCAAAATTAAAAGTCCAAAAGTGTTCTACAATGATCACCAGGCCTTCAGCTTTCATTTGATACCAAAAATACCTAAATATTCTACATATTTTGAAAGTTACACTCATGCGTAGGAACAATTTTGTGTTAGATATGTACTACTTTCTGGTATGTGCTTTCTGGCCGGGCCTGAATTAGTGGTGTTACACCATAAGTGTGCAATTTGTTTTACTGCAATTCCATTTTCGTCGTTAATAGAAGGATCACCATTACTACACATGTCGGAGTCTTCTTCCAATATTGATAAATCAAGATTTTCTGTATTACATAATTTACTATCGCAATTGTGGCCATAATCCTTAGGGGATTTGGCGGTAGTTGTTTCGTCTTATACTGATATGGAATTGCATGATTTATAAGTTCCATCTGCCAATTAAAAGACAATAGCGTGGTCAATATAATGAAAACCTTTAAAAACAGCGTTGTGAAATTTGTGAACGCTTGCCTCACATTTGTTCCATAAAGTAAATATGCCAGTATTTGTACCTTTGGCAACATTGTAAAAGTTTTTTCGGGACATTTTGGGATGTTTATATTGTATTATATTACTGATTTATGACAGGATTCTGTTCACTTAGTCCATTATTTTTAGAGCTGACATAATTCCGCCATGCTGCCGAAAGCGGAAGTATCAGACAAGAAAGCTATTAAACCAAGAGTTCCAAATGTTGAAGTTGAAATCATCCCTCTTCGTAAATATTACGGACGCCATCACGAGTTGGTTGACCGTTATGAAATATCTGTTTCACAAATGAAAGCAGATATGTTCCTAACGACATAACTACAATCCCGCCCCTTTTCTACCAATGTGATATACAGAATAAAGACTTGCTACCGGGGTTGAACTAACATGAGCTACACGAGGGTGCCACATGTAGAGCAGAATGTTCTTACCTTTCCAGAGCACCTGAGATCCACCTTTTGATGTGGTGGTTTGTGTTTTCTTAGTCTTTAAATTTCTACGTGTTTGCATGTGTAATTGGTATCTATCGTCCCTCTTATTATGATTTTCCTTTTACCTGTACCAAGACATGAATATGACAGTTGTTTATCATTAGTTTTATGTTATTAATGTTTTGATTTTGCCATATGATAAATGACTTTCCGTTTTGAATTTTATCTTACCTGTTTTATTTTTGTTATTTCACTTTTTATGAATATTTATTCAATCTGATTGGTACGTTTTCTTGGAGAATTATATTTTACAGAGACAATTTAAAGGATGGTTTATATTAGAACTTGGTCAACACTTTCATCCTTTTAATTTGTATTTCTGTAAATAACTTTCTATAGGAACTCTTTTTAACGGCTTAAACTGCATCATTAATGCTATGATAATTTGTTAAAAAAAATATATATCCTAGTGTGTAAAGTTCACATACAATAATTTTTATTTTACAGGTCTCCATATAGTGCTGTGTGGTATATTTTCAACGTTTATATGCCTGAACTTTATTTTTTTTAATAAATACTTTTTTTTTCCAAAAAAATCCTGTTTACAATTTCCTCAGTTGCCCCGAACTTTTAAGAGTTAGAACTTGCACTATAAATTCTGTACTAGCCCTACCTTGACGATAGGTTTTCCATATATTTCAATTTGACTGTATTATTATGTAAATTTACTGGTAACGTTCAACAGTTATGTCTTTATGTGATGAAACGTAGAGTATCTATGAATATTACATATCTATCCTAAAGGGCGTGGTTTGAGAACCTATATACATTGTGATTGGCTGTACGTACTTAAGCATAAACAATGGTTTCAAGCATGTCCATATATACCTTATCAAATGGCTAAATGAAAACATCAAACACAACAAACGAATTGATAGAAACTGTCATATTCCTGTCTTGGCATAGGTTAAGGGGGGGGGGGGGACTTGTGCGAAGCAAAACATTTAAGGACCTATCTTAGACATGTGTAGAACCATGAATTGTGTTCCAAAAACTGTTTTAATAGAAAAACTGAACTACATCCAATGAGCTGATAAAGGTTATGACCCTTAAACTAATCCAATCATCTTTTGAGATCACCGGCAACCATACATAGATTATGACTTAATACATTTTCATACACCTTTGGTAGCATCCATCTGTCTTTTTGTACTTAGATACCTTTTATGGATAAAAATACTGGCTGTCTGCCTGTTTTTTGTTTGCTGGTTTTATTATTTCGTTTGAATAAGCTCACATATGTATCACACAATAGAATATCCTCATTTTTCGGGGTATGTTGTGTATAGAACATTTAGATAAGTCTTTTTTGTACTTATAGGTGTAATACCACCAAATCATGGTACGTCACATCCGGTTGGGACGAAAATAGGTCGAAAAAAAATATTCCTTTGAATTTGACAGTTGTATGTAATTAATCCTTCATTTCATTGCAGTAAAAGATTTCTGTGTCATAAACATATATCTTGGGTATTTCAAAGCACCATTATTTTTTTATTTGGGATTTCTATAGAATATTTTGTAATCTTGAGGTCACATAGTGACAAAACCTTGTACACAGATAAAATAAGGAAAGAAATTTGATTGGTGAACTTCAAGTGATGATTATTTTCTTATCTGCAATGAAATGTTATGTGATTTTTTTTCTATAGTACTGGACAGGATAAAACTTTACTCATGCCAAGCATTTCTTTATTTGAAACAAAGATAAATTCTACAGATTTTTTTGAAAAGCGCAAATTGAACAAAGACTAATAGGGGAAAATCAATGGTGGTATTACACCTATATATCTTTTATGAATAAAAATAACTGGCTGTCTGCCTGTTTTTTGTTTGTTTGTTTGTTTTTTATTTCGTTTTATTTAGCACACAGATGTATCACACAATAGAATATCCTAATTTTCGGGCTATGTTGTATAGAGAACATTTAGGTAACATCAACGTAATTTCTATCATTTGAATTACTTTAATTTTTAAAGTTATAAATGATCACAAATTCAATACTTTTGATTGATATTTACATATTGTCTAAACCGATACTTCGATTATTATTTTTCTTTTATTAACACTTAAACCATGACTGAATCTCTTTGGTTGAAATGTTGTTTCTTTGACATATTCTCCATTTACATTTTCATCTTCAATTTCTTTTCTATCACATTCTTCTAAAATTGCCTGTAACATACATGTATCATGAATATGATAGTTGTTTATTAGTTGTTTCGTTGTGTGTGTAGCTGATTTTGATTTGTCAGTTTTTATGGATTGACCTAGCAGTTTCGTTTTTCTGTTCATACAGTTATCATTTGTAAATCGTGAAATATTTGGGTTCTTATTGTTCAAACTTGGTTTGTGTGGTATTTGGTAAATTTCTGTGTGGGTGTGTTTTTTTTTTTTTTTTTTTTTTTTTTATTTTTTTTACGTCGTGGCATTAAAAACCCTCTTTAACCAATTCCCATAGGAAGTTTTGTCTAAATTTCTTAAATCATAACTGTGCATTTTATGTAAAAACAATCTAACGGTTTTACATGTTTTATGCTTGAATTGCATTGAAAATGCACCGTAATGATATTTTCAGACATAACCAATTTCATTTTGCAAAGTTTACATTATATCGATTTGGCTTTACTTTGTTGTGATATAGCTCACGGCGTGTTTAAGTTTGTGATATAGCTCACGGCGTGTTTAAGTTTGTGATTCCTTCAATCTCTAGTTAAATTGTATATCTTTATGGGACCCACGTATGAACGTTCGAGTTATTAATGGAGAGGAAATCATAACGGTATCAGTTATGTTGGAAACAAATGATCAAGCTTCTTTCATATTCTTCTTGGTTTGTTTTTTTTTATCTTTCACAGCACAACCATACCCTCATCTTTATCCTACTACTGTGGACCCTTTTATTTTCGTGGATTTATGAAAACTTGCATTTTCGTGGATATTGAAATTCGTGGTTCCCCTGTTCCAACGGAATCTACGAAAATTGGTATCCAACGAATATTAATGAATCCCCGTTATTTTCTTTATTAGGTTGTCCACATCTATGTTGTATTTTGTGTTTTTTTCCATTGAATCCAAGTGTATGCTTTTTTATGTAGTCGATCGCAATTTCTATAGGCATGTACCAATGTGCCGAGATCTGATATGGCCCATCTTTTAATGAGTCTTGAGAATAAAAAAAAAGTGTGATATAATTGCAATTGAGAAAACTTTTTACAATATACCAAATGCATAGAAATTAACAACTATAGAATACCGCTCAGTCTTCAACAATGAGCAAAGCCAATACCGAATATTCCGCTATGAAAGGCCCCGAAATGACAAATGACAAATGTTAAAACAATTTAATCGAGAAAACAAACGGCATAAATAATGACGAAAAAAATAGGAAACCAAGCAACAAACAGCAACCATGAAATAACATGCTCCTGGCTTTGGACAGGCACATACAGAATTTGACGGGGTTAAACATGTAAGCGGGTCCCAACAATATCCTAATATTGGACAGTTATGTAACACTACACCATAGGAACGAACTATTAAAATCAGTTAAAAAAGGCTCAACTCATCAGATGGTATACAAGTAATAATAAATCTAACAAAAACAAAGAGTGGACGTAGTTTGCCTTCTTGGTATGTTTTTCATGTGTATAACTAATGCTAAGAACATGAAAGCACAACATGTTATAGATCTCCACCTGCTTATTTACATAATATACATCACGGGATTTACTAGTACTTGACAAAAAACCCACATAAAGATAATGATAACGGATGGTTTAACGCACAATGAAAAAAATTGTTATCAATAAAAATTCGACGCTAGAAATCTTTTAATAGTAACTTCCTGAAATAAAATATAAATATATTCATGAGAAACTTACTATCGACACAAGATACTAAATTGCATTGAGTCTACTATCAATCTAAACATGTTGAATTAGGTTGAAACGCCATTTTTCCTTATAAATCTTGGAACAACATTTGTGTATTTTTACAATCGAATTTCATAAGTGTAATTGAAAAACGGACGAATGATAAAATATGGACCCTTATCTTCATTTTACATGCTCAGATTTAAAAAAAAAAAAAAAGAAGAGTAAAATCACAAAAATACTGAACTCAGAGAAAAATCAAATCGGAAAGTCCTTAATCACATGGCAAAATCAAATGACAAAACACATCAAACACGAATGGACAAGAACTGCCATATTCCTGACTTGGTACCGGCATTTTCAAATGTAGAAAATGGTGGATTGAACCTGGTTTATGGCGCTAAGCCTCTCAAATATATCGTTGTCTGTTTTCAGCATTTGGCATTTGTTTTATCTTAGAAAAGTAGTAAAAACAGGTCATGTCGATTGACATGCACTGTTCTTGTGACGTCATTCCATGTTAAAATGTGGTATAAAGAGATCACATGTCAAGTAAAAAGACAAAAAGAAAAAGAAATGGCGCTTCTGTTGGTTTTATTTATCGCAAAATTAGGTATTTGTGTAAACAAGTTTGAATTCAGTGTTAGTCGCTTCTTTATGTGTTACATATGTGTTTTTCGTTCATTTCTTGTACATGAATTATACCGTTAGTTTTCTAGGTTGAATTGTTTTACATTGTCATTACAGTCTTTAATATCTGACTGTGCGGTAAGGACTTTGCTCAATATTGAAAGCCGTTCGATGATCTACAGTTGTTAATTTCTGTGTCATTTTGTCTCTTGTGGAGGATCGTCTCATTGACAATCATACCACATCTTCTTTTTAATATTAACAACCATAATTTGACCAATAATTGTTTACTTTACAACTTATGACTTGGATAGAAAGTTGTCTCATTTGCACGCATATCGCATCTTCTTATATCTGATTAAGGTAATGGTATATATATCTAGGAACACAAAGGTTGAATGAATGAATGAAATAATATTTCATAAACGAATTCGCACTATTACAAAGACGATACGTTTTATACATAACATTACCAGGGGCGGATCAAGCCATTTTGAAAAGGGGGGTGGGGTCCCAACCCAGAGTAAAAGGGGTCAGGTTCCAACTATATGCTCCCATTCAAATGCATTGATCGTTCAAAAAGGGGGGGTTCAAATCCCCCGGACCCCCTTAGATCCGCCAATGCATTACGGATATTTGACAACCGCTTTCTTTGTCATGTATATAAGATAATCGAATAGTTCACGAGATTCCCTTTTCGAAAATTACAAGTACTAATTGGTTTGGTCACGGTCCTTGGTTTGCTTTTTAGCTTTCGAAATACTCAACTCTGTTTGTATATAATGTCTGTAATATCAGCGATTAGGGTTGTAGTATTTTCTTGCTATAGCAACGATTATTTGTTTTCATACTTATGCAACTGATACTTTATATCATGGTGTGTAAATATAAGTAGATAAAAAAAGAAAACAAGATATAATAAATTTCATGTACTCTTAGCGCTTTCCAGAATTAACCTTCATTAGGAATGCTTTTAGACAGTTATTTTAAAGCTTTAAAAAACAAGATTGCAAAAATTTAAAAAAGTAAAACTACCTACAAACGCAAGTGGATAGTGGGGGCTGGTTTTAATCAGACTGGTCCCCGATCAAATGACAACACACATCAAACTCCTGATTTGGTACTGGGGTTTTCAAATGTAGAAAACACAGACAACACTATAAAAAAAATAAACATTGATAGACAATCAAGTAAAGCATTAAGGCGTGCTATTATTCTATTCTTATTCTACATCAATATATACCGTCAGAACATATCTTTCTGGGAGATGACTATATAAGTTTGGTTAACTTGTGTCTCAATCCTTTTGCACATTTACGCAAATAAAATATGTTTAAACTAAAATATATCTTTCAGAAGAATTCGTTTAATCTACATTTCAAAATAAATCTACAGATTATCCTGATTTTTTCGATCCTTCTGATTTTTCTGATTCTTCTGATTCTTCCGATTTTTCATTCTTTTTATTTTTTCTATTCTTCTGATTTTTCTGATTCTTCTGATTTCTTCGATTCGTCCGATTCTTCTGATCCTTCCGATTCTTCCGATTCTTCTGATATATTTGATTTTTTCGATTCTTCCGATTCTTTCGATTTTTCTGATTCTTCTGAATTTTTTGATGCTTCCGATTCTTCTGATATTTCCGATTCTTCTGATAATTCTGAGTCTTCTGATTCTTCCGATTCTTTTGATTCCTCTGATTTTTCCGATTCTGCTGATTCTTCTGATTCCTCTGATTTATCAGATGGTCCTGACGGTGTAGTAGTAGATGGTGGTCCCGATTGTGTAGTTACAGATGGTGGTCCTGACGGTGTAGTAGCAGATAGTGGTCCTGATGGTGTAGTAGCAGACGTTGGTTCTGTTGGTGTTGTAGCAGATTGTGGTACTGATTGCGTAGAAGTAGATGGTGGTATTGATGGTGTAGTAGTAGATGGTGGTACTGATGTTATAGTAGCAGACGTTGGTCCTGTTGCTGTTGTAGCAGATGGTGGTACTGATGGTGTAGTTGTAGATGGTGGTACTGATGGTGTAGTAGTAGATGGTGGTATTGATGGTGTAGTAGTAGATGTTGGTACTGATGGTGTAGTAGTAGATGGTGGTACTGTTGGTGTAGTAGTAGATGGTGGTACTGATGGTGTAGTAGTAGATGGTGGTACTGATGGTGTAGTAGTAGATGGTGGTCCTGATGGTGTAGTCGTAGATGGTTGTACTGATGTTGTAGTAGCAGACGTTGGTACTGATGGTGTAGTAGTAGATGGTGGTATTGATGGTGTAGTAGTAGATGGTGGTACTGATGGTGTAGTAGTAGATGGTGGTCCTGATGGTGTAGTCGTAGATGGTTGTACTGATGTTGTAGTAGCAGACGTTGGTACTGATGGTGTAGTAGTAGATGGTGGTACTGATGGTGTAGTAGTAGATGTTGGTACTGATGGTGTAGTAGTAGATGGTAGTATTAATGGTGTAGTAGTAGATTGCGGTACTGATGGTGTAGTAGTAGATGGAGGTACTGTTGGTGTAGTAGCAGAAATTGGTACTGATGGTGTAGTAGCAGACGTTGGTCCTGTTGGTGTTGTAGTAGTAGATGGTGGTATTGATGGTGTAGTTGTAGATGGTGGTACTGATGGTGTAGTAGTAGATGTTGGTACTGATGGTGTAGTAGTAGACGTTGGTCCTGTTGGTGTTGTAGTAGATGGTGGTACTGATGGTGTAGTAGTGGATGGTGGTACTGATGTTGTAGTAGTAGATGGTGGTACTGATGTTGTAGTAGTAGATGGTGGTACTGATGGTGTAGTAGTAGATGGTGGTACTGATGGTGTAGTAGTAGATGGTGGTACTGATGTTGTAGTAGTGGATGGTGGTACTGATGTTTTAGTAGTAGATGGTGGTACTGATGGTGTAGTAGTAGATGGTGGTACTGATGGTGTAGTAGTAGATGGTGGTACTGATGGTGCAGTAGTAGATGGTGGTACTGATGGTGTAGTAGTAGATGGTGGTATTGATGGTGTAGTAGCAGATGGTGGTACTGATGGTGTAGTAGTAGATGGTGGTACTGATGGTGTAGTAGCAGCCGTTGGTCCTGTTGGTGTAGTAGTAGATGGTGGTACTGATGTTGTAGTAGTAGATGGTGGTACTGATGTTGTAGTAGTAGATGGTGGTATTGATGGTAAAGTAGCAGATGGTGGTATTGATGGTGTAGTAGTAGATGTTGGTACTGATGGTGTAGTAGTAGATGGTGGTACTGATGTTGTAGTAGTAGATGGTGGTACTGATGTTGTAGTAGTAGATGGTGGTACTGATGTTGTAGTAGTAGATGGTGGTATTGATGGTAAAGTAGCAGATGGTGGTATTGATGGTGTAGTAGTAGATGGTGGTATTGATGGTGTAGTAGCAGATGGTGGTACTGATGTTGTAGTAGTAGATGGTGGTACTGATGTTGTAGTAGTGGATGGTGGTACTGATGGTGTAGTAGTAGATGGTGGTATTGATGGTGTAGTAGTAGATGGTGGTATTGATGTTGTAGTAGTAGATGGTGGTACTGATGTTGTAGTAGTGGATGGTGGTACTGATGGTGTAGTAGTAGATGGTGGTATTGATGGTGTAGTAGTAGATGGTGGTACTGATGGTGTAGTAGTAGATGGTGGTATTGATGGTGTAGTAGCAGATGGTGGTACTGATGTTGTAGTAGCAGGCGTTGGTCCTGTTTGTGTAGTAGCAGTTGGTGGTACTGATGGTGTAGTAGTAGATGTTGGTTCTGATGGTGGAGTAGTAGATGGTGGTATTGATGGTGTAGTAGTAGATGGTGGTACTGTTGGTATAGTAGCAGATGGTGGTCCTGTTGGTGTTGTAGCAGATGGTGGTACTGATGGTGTAGTAGTAGATGGTGGTACTGATGGTGTAGTAGTAGATGGTGGTACTGTTGGTGTAGTAGTAGATGGTGGTACTGATGGTGTAGTAGGAGATGGTGGTACTGATGGTGTAGTAGTAGATGGTGGTACTGATGTTGTAGTAGCAGACGTTGGTCCTGTTGGTGTAGTAGCAGATGGTGGTACTGATGGTGTAGTAGTAGATGTTGGTACTGATGGTGTAGTAGTAGATGGTGGTACTGATGTTGTAGTAGCAGACGTTGGTCCTGTTGGTGTAGTAGCAGATGGTGGTACTGATGGTGTAGTAGTAGATGTTGGTACTGATGGTGTAGTAGTAGATGGTGGTATTGATGGTGTAGTAGTAGATGGTGGTACTGTTGGTGTAGTAGCAGATCGTGGTCCTGTTGGTGTAGTAGTAGATTGTGGTATTGATGGTGTAGTTGTAGATGGTGGTACTGATGGTGTAGTAGTAGATGGTGGTACTGGTGGTGTAGTCGTAGATGGTGGAACTGTTGGTGTAGTGGCAGACGTTGGTCCTGTTGGTGTAGTAGTAGATGTTGGTACTGATGTTGTAGTAGCAGATGGTATAACTGATGGTGTAGAAGTAGATGGTGGTATTGATGGTGTAGTAGCAGCCGTTGGTCCTGTTGGTGTAGTAGTAGATGATGGTACTGTTGGTGTAGTAGTAGATGGTGGTCCTGTTGGTGTAGAAGTAGACGTTGGTCCTGTTGGTGTAGCAGTAGACGTTGGTTCTGATGGTGTAGTATCAGATGGTGGTATTGATGGTGTAGTAGTAGATGGTGGTACTGTTGGTGTAGTAGTAGATGTTGGTACTGTTGGTGTAGTAGTAGATGGTGGTAATGATGGTGTAGTAGTAGATGGTGGTACTGTTGGTGTAGTAGTAGATGTTGGTACTGTTGGTGTAGTAGTAGATGGTGGTAATGATGGTGTAGTAGCAGCCGCTGGTCCTGTTGGTGTAGTAGTAGATGGTGGTACTGATGGTGTAGTAGTAGATGGTGGTACTGATGGTGTAGTAGTAGATGGTGGTACTGATGTTGTAATAGTAGATGTTGGTACTGTTGGTGTAGTAGCAGCCGTTGGTCCTGTTGGTGTAGTAGTAGATGGTGGTATTGATGGTGTAGTAGTAGATGGTGGTACTGATGGTGTAGTAGTGGATGGTGGTACTGATGGTGTAGTAGTAGATGTTGGTACTGATGGTGTAGTAGCAGCCGTTGGTCCTGTTGGTGTAGTAATAGATGGTGGTACTGATGTTGAAGTAGTGGATGGTGGTACTGATGGTGTAGTAGTAGATGGTGGTACTGATGGTGTAGTAGTAGATGGAGGTACTGATGGTGTAGTAGTAGATGTTGGTACTGATGGTGTAGTAGCAGCCGTTGGCCCTGTTGGTGTAGTAATAGATGGTGGTACTGATGTTGAAGTAGTGGATGGTGGTACTGATGGTGTAGTAGTAGATGGTGGTACTGATGGTGTAGTAGTAGATGGAGGTACTGATGGTGTAGTAGTAGATGTTGGTACTGATGGTGTAGTAGCAGCCGTTGGTCCTGTTGGTGTAGTAATAGATGGTGGTACTGATGTTGTAGTAGTTGATGGTGGTACTGATGGTGTAGTAGTAGATGATGGTACTGATGGTGTAGTAGTAGATGGTGGTACTGATGGTGTAGTAGTAGATGTTGGTACTGATGGTGTAGTAGCAGCCGTTGGTCCTGTTTGTGTAGTAGTAGATGGTGGTACTGATGGTGTAGTAGCAGATGGTGGTACTGATGTTGTAGTAGTGGATGGTGGTACTGATGTTGTAGTCGTAGATGGTGGTACTGATGGTGTATTAGTAGATGGTGGTACTGTTGGTGTAGTAGTAGATGGTGGTACTGATGGTGTAGTAGTAGATGGTGGTCCTGTTGGTGTAGTAGTAGATGGTGGTACTGATATTGTAGTAGTAGATGATGGTACTGATGGTGTAGTAGTAGATAGTGGTACTGATGGTGTAGTAGTAGATGGTGGTCCTGTTGGTGTAGTAGTAGATGGTGGTACTGATGTTGTAGTAGTGGATGGTGGTACTGATGGTGTAGTAGTAGATGGTGGTACTGATATTGTAGTAGTAGATGATGGTACTGATGGTGTAGTAGTAGATGGTGGTACTGATGGTGTAGTAGTAGATGGTGGTCCTGTTGGTGTAGTAGTAGATGGTGGTACTGATATTGTAGTAGTAGATGGTGGTGCTGATGGTGTAGTAGGAGATGGTGGTACTGATGGTGTAGTAGTAGATGGTGGTATTGATGGTGTAGTAGTAGATGGTGGTACTGATGGTGTAGTAGCAGATGGTGGTATTGATGGTGTAGTAGCAGATGGTGGTACTGATGGTGTAGTAGGAGATGGTGGTATTGATGGTATAGTAGTAGATGGTGGTACTGATGGTGTAGTAGCAGATGGTGGTACTGATGGTGTAGTAGTAGATGGTGGTATTGATGGTGTAGTAGTAGATGGTGGTACTGTTGCTGTTGTAGCAGATGGTTGTACTGATGGTGTAGTAGCAGATGGTGGTATTGATGGTTTAGTAGTAGATGGTGGTACTGATGGTGTAGTAGCAGATGGTGGTATTGATGGTGTAGTAGCAGATGGTGGTACTGATGGTGTAGTTGGAGATGGTGGTCCTGTTGGTGTAGTAGCAGATGGTGGTAATGATGGTGTAGTAGTAGATGTTGGTACTGATGGTGTAGTAGTAGATGGTGGTACTGATGGTGTAGTAGTAGATGGTGGTACTGATGGTGTAGTAGCAGACGTTGGTCCTGTTGGTGTAGTAGTAGATGGTGATACTGATGTTGTAGTAGAGGATGGTGGTACTGATGTTTTAGTAGTAGATGGTGGTACTGATGGTGTAGTAGTAGATGGTGGTCCTGATGGTGTAGTCGTAGATGGTTGTACTGATGGTGTAGTAGTAGATGGTGGTACTGTTGGTGTAGTAGTAGATGGTGGTACTGATGGTGTAGTAGTAGATGATGGTACTGATGGTGTAGTAGTAGATGGTGGTCCTGTTGGTGTAGTAGTAGATGGTGGTACTGATGGTGTAGTAGTAGATGGTGGTACTGATGGTGTAGTAGTAGCCGTTGGTCCTGTTGGTGTAGTAGTAGATGGTGGTACTGATGGTGTAGTAGTAGATGATGGTACTGATGGTGTAGTAGCAGATGGTGGTACTGTTGGTGTAGTAGCAGCCGTTGGTACTGATGGTGTAGTAGCAGCCGTTGGTCCTGTTGGTGTAGTAGTAGATGGTGATACTGATGTTGTAGTAGAGGATGGTGGTACTGATGTTTTAGTAGTAGATGGTGGTACTGATGGTGTAGTAGTAGATGGTGGTCCTGATGGTGTAGTAGTAGATGGTGGTACTGATGTTGTAGTAGTAAATGGTGGTTCTGATGTTGTAGTAGTGGATGGTGGTACTGATGTTGTAGTAGCAGATGGTGGTACTGATGGTGTAGTAGTAGATGGTGGTACTGATGGTGAAGTAGTAGATGGAGGTACTGATGGTGTAGTAGTAGATGTTGGTACTGATGGTGTAGTAGCAGCCGTTGGTCCTGTTGGTGTAGTAATAGATGGTGGTACTGATGTTGTAGTAGTTGATGGTGGTGCTGATGGTGTAGTAGTAGATGGTGGTCCTGTTGGTGTAGAAGTAGATGGTGGTACTGATGGTGTAGTAGTAGATAGTGGTCCTGTTGGTGTAGTAGTAGATGGTGGTACTGATATTGTAGTAGTGGATGGTGGTAATGATGGTGTAGTAGTAGATGGTGGTACTGATGGTGTAGTAGTAGATGGTGGTACTGATGGTGTAGTAGCAGCCGTTGATCCTGTTGGTGTAGTAGTAGATGGTGGTACTGATGTTGTAGTAGTGGATGGTGGTACTGATGGTGTAGTAGTAGATGGTGGTACTGATGGTGTAGTAGTAGATAGTGGTACTGTTGGTGTTGTAGTAGATGGTGGTACTGATGGTGTAGTAGTAGATGGTGGTACTGATGGTGTAGTAGTAGATGGTGGTACTGATATTATAGTAGTAGATGGTAGTACTGATGGTGTAGTAGTAGATGGTGGTACTGATGGTGTAGTAGCAGATGGTGGTACTGTTGGTGTTGTAGTAGATGGTGGTACTGATGGTGTAGTAGTAGATGGTGGTACTGATGGTGTAGTAGTAGATGGTGGTACTGATGTTGTAGTAGTGGATGGTGGTACTGATGGTGTAGTAGTAGATGGTGGTACTGATGGTGTAGTAGTAGATAGTGGTACTGTTGGTGTTGTAGTAGATGGTGGTACTGATGGTGTAGTAGCAGCCGTTGGTCCTGTTGGTGTAGTAGTAGATGGTGGTACTGATGTTGTAGTAGTGGATGGTGGAACTGATGGTGTAGTAGCAGCCGTTGGTCCTGATGGTGTAGTAGTAGATGGTGGTACAGATGTTGTAGTAGTAGATGGTGGTACTGATGGTGTAGTAGTAGATGGTGGTACTGATGGTGTAGTAATGGATGGTGTAGTAGTAGATGGTGGTACTGTTGGTGTTGTAGTAGATGGTGGTACTGATGGTGTAGTAGTAGATGGTGGTACTGATGGTGTAGTAGCAGCCGTTGGTCCTGTTGGTGTAGTAGTAGATGGTGGTACTGATGTTGTAGTAGTGGATGGTGGTACTGATGGTGTAGTAGCAGCCGTTGGTCCTGTTTGTGTAGTAGTAGATGGTGGTACTGATGGTGTAGTAGTAGATGGTGGTACTGATGGTGTAGTAGTAGCCGTTGGTCCTGTTGGTGTAGTAGTAGATGGTGGTACTGATGGTGTAGTAGTAGATGATGGTACTGATGGTGTAGTAGCAGCCGTTGGTCCTGTTGGTGTAGTAGTAGATGGTGGTACTGATGGTGTAGTAGTAGATGGTGGTACTGATGGTGTAGTAGTAGCCGTTGGTCCTGTTGGTGTAGTAGTAGATGGTGGTACTGATGGTGTAGTAGTAGATGATGGTACTGATGGTGTAGTAGCAGCCGTTGGTCCTGTTGGTGTAGTAGTAGATGGTGGTACTGATGGTGTAGTAGTAGATGGTGGTACTGATGTTGTAGTAGTGGATGGTGGTACTGATGGTGTAGTAGCAGATGGTGGTACTGATGGTGTAGTAGTAGATGGTGGTACTGATGTTGTAGTCGTAGATGGTGGTACTGATGGTGTAGTAGTAGATGGTGGTACTGATGTTGTAGTAGTGGATGGTGGTTCTGTTGGTGTTGTAGCAGATGGTGGTACTGATGGTGTAGTAGTAGATGGTGGTACTGATGTTGTAGTCGTAGATGGTGGTAATGATGGTGTAGTAGTAGATGGTGGTACTGATGGTGTAGTAGCAGCCGTTGATCCTGTTGGTGTAGTAGTAGATGGTGGTACTGATGTTGTAGTAGCAGATGGTGGTACTGATGGTGTAGTAGTAGATGGTGGTACTGATGGTGTAGTAGCAGCCGTTGGTCCTGTTGGTGTAGTAGTAGATGGTGGTACTGATGTTGTAGTAGTGGATGGTGGTACTGATGTTTTAGTAGTGGATGGTGGTACTGATGGTGTAGTAGTAGATGGTGGTACTGATGGTGTAGTAGTAGATGGTGGTACTGTTGGTGTAGTAGTAGATGGTGGTACTGATGGTGTAGTAGTAGATGATGGTACTGATGGTGTAGTAGTAGATGGTGGTACTGATGGTGTAGTAGTAGATGGTGGTACTGTTGGTGTAGTAGTAGATGGTGGTACTGATGGTGTAGTAGTAGATGGTGGTCCTGTTGGTGTAGTAATAGATGGTGGTACTGATGTTGTAGTAGTGGATGGTGGTACTGATGTTTTAGTAGTGGATGGTGGTACTGATGGTGTAGTAGTAGATGGTGGTACTGATGGTGTAGTAGTAAATGGTGGTACTGATGTTGTAGTAGTGGATGGTGGTACTGATGTTGTAGTAGCAGATGGTGGTACTGATGGTGTAGTAGTAGATGGTGGTACTGATGGTGTAGTAGTAGATGGTGGTACTGATGTTGTAGTAGCAGATGGTGGTACTGATGGTGTAGTAGTAGATGGTGGTACTGATGGTGTAGTAGTAGATGGTGGTACTGATGGTGTAGTTGTAGATGATGGTACTGATGTTGTAGTAGTGGATGGTGGTACTGATGGTGTAGTAGTAGATGGTGGTACTGATGGTGTAGTAGTAGATAGTGGTACTGTTGGTGTTGTAGTAGATGGTGGTACTGATGGTGTAGTAGCAGACGTTGGTCCTGTTGGTGTAGTAGTAGATGGTGGTACTGATGTTGTAGTAGTGGATGGTGGAACTGATGGTGTAGTTGCAGCCGTTGGTCCTGATGGTGTAGTAGTAGATGGTGGTACAGATGTTGTAGTAGTAGATGGTGGTACTGATGGTGTAGTAGTAGATGGTGTAGTAGTAGATGGAGGTACTGTTGGTGTTGTAGTAGATGGTGGTACTGATGGTGTAGTAGCAGATGGTGGTACTGATGGTGTAGTAGTAGATGTTGGTACTGATGGTGTAGTAGCAGATGGTGGTACTGATGTTGTAGTAGTAGATGGTGGTACTGATGGTGTAGTAGCAGATGGTGGTACTGATGGTGTAGTAGTAGATGTTGGTACTGATGGTGTAGTAGTAGATGGTGGTACTGATGTTGTAGTAGCAGGCGTTGGTCCTGTTTGTGTAGTAGTAGATGGTGGTACTGATGGTGTAGTAGTAGATGGTGGTACTGATGGTGTAGTAGTAGATGGTGGTACTGATGTTGTAGTAGTGGATGGTGGTACTGATGTTGTAGTAGTGGATGGTGGTACTGATGGTGTAGTAGCAGCCGTTGGTCCTGTTTGTGTAGTAGTAGATGGTGGTACTGATGGTGTAGTAGTAGATGGTGGTACTGATGTTGTAGTAGTGGATGGTGGTACTGATGGTGTAGTCGTAGATGGTGGTACTGATGGTGTAGTCGTAGATGGTGGTACTGATGGTGTAGTAGAAGATGGTGGTATTGATGGTGTAGTAGCAGATGGTGGTACTGATGGTGTAGTAGTAGATGGTGGTACTGATGTTGGAGTAGTAGATGGTGGTACTGATGGTGTAGTAGAAGATGGTGGTACTGATGGTGTAGTAGCAGATGGTGGTACTGATGTTGTAGTAGCAGATGGTGGTACTGATGTTGTAGTAGTAGATGGTGGTACTGATGTTGTAGTAGTAGATGGTGGTACTGATGGTGTAGTAGAAGATGGTGGTATTGATGGTGTAGTAGCAGATGGTGGTACTGATGGTGTAGTAGTAGATGGTGGTACTGATGGTGTAGTAGTAGATAGTGGTACTGATGGTGTAGTAGAAGATGGTGGTACTGATGTTGGAGTAGTAGATGGTGGTACTGATGTTGTAGTCGTAGATGGTGGTACTGATGGTGTAGTAGTAGATGGTGGTATTGATGGTGTAGTAGTAGATGGTGGTCCTGATGGTGTAGTCGTAGATGGTTGTACTGATGGTGTAGTCGTAGATGGTGGTACTGATGGTGTAGTAGTAGATGGTGGTACTGATGTTGGAGTAGTAGATGGTGGTACTGATGTTGTAGTCGTAGATGGTGGTACTGATGGTGTAGTAGTAGATGGTGGTACTGATGGTGTAGTAGTAGATGGTGGTACTGGTGGTAAAGTCGTAGATGGTGGTACTGTTGGTGTAGTGGCAGACGTTGGTCCTGTTGGTGTAGTAGTAGATGTTGGTACTGATGTTGTAGTAGCAGATGGTGTTACTGATGGTGTAGTATTAGATGGTGGTACCGATGTTGTAGTAGCAGATGGTGGTACTGTTGGTGTAGTAGTAGATGGTGGTACTGATGGTGTAGTAGTAGATGGTGGTACTGATGGTGTTGTAGCAGCCGTTGGTCCTGTTGGTGTAGTAGCAGACGTTGGTCCTGTTGGTGTAGTAGTAGATGGTGGTACTGATGTTGTAGTAGCAGATGGTGGTACTGATGTTGTAGTAGCAGATGGTGGTACTGTTGGTGTTGTAGCAGATGGTGGTACTGATGTTGCAGTAGTGGATAGTGGTACTGATGTTGTAGTAGTAGATGGTGGTACTGATGGTGTAGTAGCAGCCGTTGGTACTGATGGTGTAGTAGTAGATGGTGGTACTGATGTTGTAGTAGTAGATGGTGGTACTGATGTTGTAGTAGTAGATGGTGGTACTGATGTTGTAGTCGTAGATGGTGGTACTGATGGTGTTGTAGTAGATGGTGGTCCTGTTGGTGTAGTAGCAGACGTTGGTCCTGTTGTTGTAGAAGTAGATGGTGGTACTGATGTTGTAGTAGCAGATGGTGGTACTGTTGGTGTAGTAGCAGCCGTTGGTACTGATGGTGTAGTAGTAGATGGTGGTACTGATGGTGTTGTAGCAGCCGTTGGTACTGATGGTGTAGTAGTAGTTTGTGGTACTGATGGTGTTGTAGCAGCGGTTGGTACTGTTGGTGTTGTAGCAGATGGTGGTTTTGATGGTGTAGTAGCAGACGTTGGTCCTGTTGGTGTTGTAGCAGATGGTGGTTTTGATGGTGTAGTAGCTGTTATTGGTACTGAAAGTGGTGTAGCAGCAGGTTGTTCAGACAATGTTGTTTCAGCAGGTGGTTCTAAAGGAAAAGTCAAACAAATTAGATGCCAGTGTTTAATGTAAGAAAACACTACAGCGAAATATTTTCGGCAAAATTTTCAATGGTTTATATCTGGAACCTTATTTTTTTTTTAAATATTATAATCTTTCTATCTATAACAGTCAAGAAAAGTGCTTGTTATCTGATTTTAATAACTTGTTAGATGGTAAAGAAAAATGTAAAACCACGACTTTATTAAAAAAAAAACGAAATAAAATCAATATTGTATAATGAAAGAAACGATATATTTAATAATTAGCTAGATACTTAACAATTTCAATTTACAATAAAAAGATGTTGACGTATAAAGTAGAATTGTGAAGTGACTAGTCGTTAGAATCCGGACGTTTATTTCTTTTAAAACTTTTGTTGGAAAAAGCATCATTAAAACAAACATTATGATAGAGTTTAAGATATCGAGACATATGACTTTAATATCAGAACAACAACATATACTTGGGTAAAACAATCGAAACAAATTTAGTAATCATAAGATAAAAATATTTTGTAATAACAGAATTATATGATAACATTATACAATTAAATACCCTTGCATACCGAACTACAAATATTCTAAATTATAAATACCACTACATCCTGTCAGACCAGTATCGCCCTTAGGACCAGTGGGTCCAGGTGGCCCTGAATGTCCAGATTCTCCACGACGTCCACTGTTTCCACGATCTCCTGTTCGACCAGCATATCCCTTTGTTCCCGTGTGTCCTCTCAATCCCTTATGTCCTTTTGGTCCACGAGGTCCAGTCGGACCAGACGGTCCAGAAGGTCCAGTTGCTCCAGCGGATCCGGTTTCTCCAGCAGGTCCTCTTTCTCCCTGTTCTCCCTGGACACCATCATAACCGGGTGGTCCCTGTGTTCCATCCATTCCGGGGGGACCAGAGTGTCCTAAAGGTCCGGTTGGTCCAGAGGGTCCAGCGGGTCCTTTTCTTCCAGTCTTACCAGTTTTGCCAGAATCTCCCATCTGACCATATGCCCCTAGAAACCCCCTGAACCCTCGGGGTCCAGCACGTCCTGTTTTTCCAGGGTCTCCTTTGACTCCTTTTGATCCTGGAGATCCAGCTCGGCCAGGATATCCTCTCTTTCCTACAAAATGTCAAACACTCGAGTAAATAGAATGAAAACAGTAGCTAAGATTTAGGACATACCGGTTACTTGGATTGCTTATTTGTTTGTATTTAAAAACATTTGAATACTTTCATGCAGCATTTAAAATTTTGATGATAATACATACATATATGTAGTGAATAAATAATTCGAAATTCGACGTTATTTTGCCATACATATCTATAACTATCAAATCAAGAATCTTTAAAAGAGTGACGAGAGGTACCAAAGGGGCAGTCAACTTATAAATCAAAAATAAACTGACAACAACATGGCTAAAAATGAAAAAGACAAACAGACAAACAATAGTTCACATGACACAACATAGAAAACTAAAGGATAAACAACACGAACCCCACCAAAAAGGGTAAGCAGATCCTGCACCACATGTGGCACCCGTTGTGTTGCTTATGTGATAACAAATCCGGTAAATAGTCTTATTCGGTAGATCACATTCATGAAAGGAAGGGGATTGTAGTAACGAAGTGAGGAACATATCCGATATCATTTGTGAAATGGTTATTCCATAACGGTCAAAAACTTGTATATTCGTTTGACATTGGAATTAGTGGTTCCCATTGATTATTATCAATAAATCTACAGAACGTCTTACCTTCAACACCCTGTTTCCCAGGAGGACCAGGTACTTCTATTCCTGAAAATAGGCAATTAAAATGTATTTTTATTGTTCTGTTATTCCTTATTGAAATGATCATCCATATTGTTTAAAAATTTGCACATTCAAATTATAAGTGGTGATGTAGAATTAGATATTTGTTATATGAAAGTATGCCATCTTGACTTTGTTTACACTGACAACAAACATCTTTTTAATCGGAAGATTTTTTTGCCTCGAATGCAAAGGAGAATATACAGAATTTAGAAATCTTACACACAAATGAACGGCAACACGAGACATATGTTATTTGTTCCCCCTGTTTTCCTTAACTGCCTATTGATATTCCTTGTATTTATGCAAACCATATTTCTCTTTTCTATATTTTTGGCCCTCTTTTCTCTATAGTATTGCCCATTTTTGACTTTACTTTAAATGATTATTTGAAATACTATAACGTGCGCTGAGATAATCCCAATTATGTTGTATACCAGGTACGGTGTAAAAGTAAAAGCACAGCATTTTCAAAGAATGTGAATCTTTACAAGGGAGTTTATTGTTCAATTACCCAGAGTGCTACTTTTTCTATTGGTTTACATTTAGAATTATCATTTTATATGCAGTCTGTATGTATTTTTAGACTCTAACCTTTTATTAGTACTTTCCTCTATCTGACCCATGAACATGACATCACGACATTATAAGGCTTTCCGTTGTAAAGGGTTAAATTTACCAACAAAAAACGTTTTGCTAAACGCTTTTGAAAAATACAAAACAGTACAAAGAACATTAGAATTTTAAACGGCGATTTTCCCCCTATATTTTTATTTGTGTATGTATATGAGAGGTGTTAGATTGAGTTGGGATTATGTATTTTCTATTTATATATCTTTCATTCTTTTCGATAATTGTCCTCTATTTGATACCGTTATTTCAGATATTTTTGCTTTATTATATCACCCGCTTGACAATGTCGGGTGACATATTTCTTTTTCTTTGTTTCTTTTTCTGTATTATTATTATTATACTTCCACCTATTTTGTCCGGCAGTTTTCTCGGAGCCAATGGAACCATTGATAGTTAAGTATATTGAGGAACACAAAATTTCGGGTGACTGTAGGTCTCAAGACCATTAAAAATGGCAGGCGTTACCATGGAAATGAAACAAATGTGAAAAATTCCACTTATTGGTTTTGGTGAATTATTTGGAGATGCTTTATATTGGAATCATTATATTTTGATACAATGAAGGTGCCCACTATTTACTGGTTTTGGATGATTTTGGTAATCATTAGAACTACCACGTTGCCATGGAAACTACACCAAAAATTTCAAAAATATCAAAGTTTAATAAAACTTCACAGTAACGATGAGCAACATTGGTAGATGTGCTTTTTTAGCGTTGGAATTTCAAAAATGTCTGCTGTTACCATGGAAACAATGCAAAAGTGGTCAAAATGCTTCAAACACCTTAAAGTGGCATTTACTTTTTTAAAATAGTAGTTCAAATCCATTGAAACTTTGATGGTATGTTCCCTCCCATGCAACAAAGCCGCATTTGTCATTAAAATTTTGGAATGGTCTCTGTTACCATAGAAACCAGCCAAAATTTCAAAAATTTTAAAATGTTCCAAAAATTGATGAACTTAATAGGATTGTTGACTGTCAAGTCTGCATGAGACTTTTGTAGTTGGAATTTGCAAAATGGCCACCGTTGCCATGGACACTGCAAAAATGTCAAATATGTTCAAAATGCTCCAAGCTTAATGAAACTTACTCTTATTGTTAACTGGCATGTAAAGATGAAACTGTTGACTTTGGAATTTTCAAACTGGCTGCCGTTGCAATGAAAACAGCAGAAAGATGAAACTTTTAACAAAGCTCTAAATGTACTGAAAATTTACAGAAAGATATATCGCAATTCATAGATCTGCATTGACTGTCAAAAGCTTTTGAAATGGCGGCCTCTTAGGGGCAATAGGGGAAGGGTGACATACGCTATTGCTTGCAATGGCAATTCTGGTATTATTTTTACTATTTATCTCTATCTTTATCACCAGCATTATCATTTCTTTTTATTGGATTGTTAACGTCTTTCTCTTTCATAAATTTTCAATGTTTATTTTTCTAAAGACTTTACTCATCATTCTCTATTCTGAAAATTCGTCCAAAATCCTCCCAAATTCTGTAGAATAGCCATTTGCGCTATATATGATCTTGGCGCTAGTTTAGAACATTATTTATTTATTTCCTGTGCCTTCATGGGGGAGATATGAGGATTTGTTTAATGAAAAGTGGGATAGTCTCAACCAATCAAATATTGATTAAAACTATCAACATGTATAAACAGTGGAATAATACCAGTTAATAGTACCAAAAACCAGAAACAATATACCACTAAATATTATTAGGTAAAATGAATCATCAAAGATAGCATGCTTATAATTTGGCACTAACATTAACCATTTCATATTATGAGTGCAAAAAAAACCTCAAAGAGGATATTGACCATGCAATTTAATAGGTGCTTAAATTCACCTGCAGGATCATTAACCACTCTGCATTACCCGACTATTATTTCTTTAAAATGCGCATAAAAGACAGCATAGACCATTTTATATTATGTTGATACTCTTTAAACAGTACAAACGTTATTTAGATTAAAAACTCGACCCAAACATGCAAGATTTATAAATTTCAAATAAGATCAAATATTTAAAACAGAGTCCGCTTCAAAGAAGTTCAAAATAGCACAAAATAGAACTTATATTCACATGCGATTTAAATTTCACCTTGCATATGCCAATTATGTGCAAACGATCTTTTTTTCATCATAAATGTTTTCATGATAAAAATTGTCCTCGATTGACCACGCAGTGTTTTGGTCCATGTATACCATAGTCTATAGTTATATTCTTAGTCAATACCACGTTTTACTTTAGCCATTCGTACGTTTGTGAAATGGATGTTTTGACAATTTACATAAATGCGTTGGTTTGATGTCATCAGAGATCTAACACATGATCACGAGAGATCTAACACATGATCACCAGAGATCTAACCCATGATCACCAGCGTTAAATGCGAAAACGCTAACATGAGACCACAATGAAAACAAACCAAACTCGATGTTGATAAAGGTCTTGTCAATGTTTAATGGAGATGAAGAATCAACGATAATAATTCTACTTAGAAATAAAATTTGCTTTATACATTTTAGAATAAGCCTTGTATTAGTTTATTGAACAGCGAATTTAGTACTAAAAAAAAGAAGATGTGGTATGAGTGCCTATGAGACAACTCTCCATAAGAGACAATATGACACAGAAATTAACAACTATAGGTCACGTCACCGTACGGCCTTCAACAAAGCCTATACCACATAGTCAGCTTTAAAAGGCCCCGAAATGACAATGTAAAACAATTCAAACTAAAAAACTAACGGCCTAATTTATGTAAAAAAACATAAACGATGAATAAATATGTAACACATAAACATACGACAACCCCTGAATTACAGGCTCCTTATGGGGTTAAACATTTAAGCAAAATCCCCCCTAACCTGGGACAGTGGTGTTATAGCACAACATAAGAAAGAACTATACAAGTCAGTAAAAACAGGCTAAACTTGTCAGATGAATAAAAATATAAATATTGTTTAGCATTAAATATACAGTATGTGAACTAGATATGTTTTCAATAACTTACCAACATATACAGTATGTGAACTAGAGAGGTGTTAAATAACTTACCAATGACGTCATAAATTTCATCTGTAAGAATAAACAAAAAAATAATCCACCTTCTGTTTACTCATTTTATTAAAAGTGATGTAAACAGGTTTAAAACAAATTCCTGCACTGAAAAATAGTGTTCATCTAAAATAAAATTTAATCCTCTAATTATTTTTATTTGTTGACACAATTACAGATTACACACAGATACAAATGTTCTTTCCTTTAGTGTTTCATTTTATTGGAAACGTATGTCCTTGCAATTTGGAAACACATCATAAAAATTTATCCCAAAGTACACGGAATGTTATATAACAACAAATTAATTTACCTTGGATATGTCCTTGTCCGAGATCGACATAAAGATAGTCTGTGTAATCGTATCTTTTTACTCGGTCTACAACCTGTTTTAGAAAGGAATATTTATTCTATAGATCATGAAAAGTATAAATCGATATTTAAAAGAAAACAACTATTAGAGGCCATTCATGAATAAGTCGCTTCGCAATCTTAAAGTTTGTGGATCATTGTATTGTTTTCAACCAATCAGGAAGACGCTTCGCAATCTTAAGGTTTTTGGGTCATTGCATTGTTTCAACCAACCAGGAAGACGTTTACAATCTTAAGGTTTGTTGATCATTGCATTTTTTTTAGCCAAAAGAAAGACGCTTCGCAATCTTAGGGTTTGTGGATCGTTGCATTGTGTTTAACCAATCAGGAAGACGCTTTGCAATCGTAAGATTTGAGGATGATTGCATTTTTTTAATAGATGTAAAGTTAGCAGCCGGTTCGTTATTCGATATTCGATATTCCAACCCGCTTCTAGCAGTCGGTTCGATATTCAAATTTAGTTGAAAATCATAAAAAAGTAAGATTTGATAACATTAAAAGCATGCTTTTCGTAGTTTAAAGGAGTGAAAAGATAATAGAAAATCGTTTTATGACCCTCTCAATTTGTCTTAAACTCTCGTTGTCTTCGAATATAAACCCTTATCAATTTTTATGTAAGTTGCATGCTTGTCTGTATTTAATTATAATCCTGGTACTTTTTGATAACTATTTATGTATTAATGTAGATTTTTATCAATAAATCGACATTAACACTGTATTTTTGTTAATACTATTTCTAAAAATAAAAACCGATCAGTCTAGAAACATTTCGAAATATTGATAAAAATAGATATGGAAGGCCCCGCCCTCATTCGCAAAAAAGAAATATATAGTGAAAAAACTACCTGACACCGATTAAATGACGGTTATACCAATCCCCCACCTTTTCTTTCAATGTCCATAAAATTCGACAATTCATAGACTCTGTATTTAAAAAAATGTATCAAAAGGTTTTCCCAGAATAATGTCATCTTTGATATTTACGGAGTGCTCAGATTGTCACTTTTCATGTACAAATTGTCAATATTTCACGACAAAGGGCACGGGGCAATGTTGTGAGCCCCCTGATCTGCCTAATACTAATGAGACAGTCAGTTAGGTTGATAGAAGCGTGACTAAAAGGAATGTGGGTAATCCTGTCTTCTATGTTTACAGAGGGTTCAAAGTTTTAGTTAGATATTCAAAATATATAAAGCGAAAACCTGCCTGAGTCCGCTTAATTGACGACTGTGATACCCCCTGTTATGTTAATAAAATTCGACAAGTTCATAGACTCTGATTATATGAAGATTGTATCAAAATGATTTCCCAGAATAATGTCATCCTTGAGACAGTGTATGTAGAGAAAACGGTACTATTTATTCTGCCATAGGCGACAATACTTACAATTCCTAAATTTACCACCTTTTATAATAAAAACCTGGATAAAACAGTTATGTGTGGTGTGAACTTAATTAATCTATTTTTAAAATTGAAGCCAAATAGTAGCATGACCAATTTCCAACGAAGCTTGTTTATGTTTTCTATACCCACCGTCATTTTACCCCAATTTTTTGAAATTTTGAAGCCTTTTCGAAGAATTCTCTAGAAAATATTTCAATAGGTTTTAAAATTTATATTGTAAATTTACACACAGCAGTTATTCATAGATAATTAAAAAAATATATATATTGTACCCTTACATCTAATCACAGCGCTCTTGATTTGACTTCTTTCACCTGCCTGGGGTACACAAAAGTCCAACATAATGCTGGGAAAATGTAATACTACCGTTTTCTCTATACGGAGGGCTTATATTGTCACTTTGCATGTAGCCGGTTCAATATTGAATATCGAATATCGAATAACAAACCGGTTGCTAACATCACATCAGGGATTGGGTAATCGTAATCTGTAATCGTAATCGATTGTAATTGATTACATGATTTCCAGTAATCGACAGTAATCTGTAATCGAAAACATTTTCGATTACATGTAATCGTAGTTTAATCGATTACAGCAAAAATCATGATGCAATCATCGATTACTTTCGATAACATTTCAATTACTTTAGTAAAATAGATTGATGAAATATAACCTATTTTAAATGAAAACATGTATGCATCAAATAACTTTGAATAACTGATATGACCTACGAGTTTATCAACTGCCTTTATATTCTTATATTATTGTCTCAAGCTGCATTATGATTACCCAGATCTCCAACCATAATTTACTTTAAATCTAGCTTTTGAAACAATGGATTTATGTGCTTGTCAATAGGTCAACTTCTTTTATATTAAAATAAGACAATAGATTTGAAATATGGAATGTGTCTTAAGTTAAGTTTTATATTTCTTTAAAGTAGTAAGCTTATTTGTATTAAATTTCCTCAAAGCATAATTTTCACATCCATTTGTTTTTAACCAATCAGCTCATTGGTTGGCTTTCTTTTGTGTATGACGTTGCAAGCATTATAATGAATTGCACAGTTAGGTAATCGAATGTATTTGGCATTGTAATTCACATTATTACATCGATTGCAATGAATAAAATTGATTTCACAGTGAGATCAAAAACCGATAATTTCACATGTGTACTTTATTGATTTTTACAATATTATTTACTTTGTTGTCCATTCGTTTGATGTGTTTTATCCTTTGAGTTTGCCATTTTATTAGTTACTTTCCGTGTTCAGTATTTTTGTGATTTTATATAAATTGTTATTTGATTTGTGTGCAGACCAATAGATTTAGGTTCTTTCAATTGAACTCTTGGACACTTTCACATAAAAAATAAGAAGATGTGGTATAATTGTCAATGAGAAAAACTCTAGTTTAAATTCAACAAAAAAATATAGTCGGTAGGATAAATTCGTTACATAGTGTGCGTGTGACCTAATACTTTCGCCCCATAGTGAATTTACTGACCCATATATATCGTATAAGATCACGAACACACCATATAACTAATATTATTATACAGAAACTGTTAAATGTAGAATAAATGTATTAATGTATCGATTGTATCAGTTTCACTGTATAACATATTGATTTTCCGTGGTGTGTTATCGTATTTGACCGTTAAGAACAGAAAATAAAGTGTCCCAACAAAAAAGACAACAGTGAATAATTAAGAAAAAAAAAATACTAGTAAACGATCAAACCTGATTTGTCTTTTGTTGTGGTGTAAATTTGTCTGTAAATATAAATGATAATATGAATCAAAACCTCTAAGAAATCAGTATAAATCTATATAAGGTTATTGGAACTTATTTTAAAAAAAATGTTAGAAAGAATTAACGTGTTAATTATTTGTTAACGAATGGAGAATGGAAAAGGTGTATTTTCCAAAGAAACAACAAGCCGAAAAAGAGCAAAAAACATCTAAATACTCAATATCTTGTAAGGATGTGAACTCAACGTGAAGGGCCTCGGAGGCCGAAGTAGTTAGTTACTACTGTCATCACTAGCCAGTCAACACTTAGGTTGTGAGTTCGAACCCCGCCCGTGCGGGTGCAATCGACTCCAATCTTAATTGAATAGGATTGTCAGTTTTCCTATCAAAGGTCGGTGGTTTTCTCCGGGCACTCTGGCTTCCTCCTCTGTTATTAAGTGGCTGCCACTAGATAGCCTAAATGTGGTGCTTAAAAGTGGCGTTAAAACAAAAAAAATCGAAATAAAATACTATACGTGATGTTAGAGTACCATAGATCAACAGTGATCACAGTTTGACGAACTAACACACTATAAGGGCAGAAGATACAGTTTTTGTCCCAATGACATTTTCATCTTGTCAATGCCTATGTTGTCAAATATACTTCGTGTGCTTCTTAAATGAGGTCAAAGTTTTACACATTTACTCAAATTGCGTGTGTGTATGTCATTTCTTTCACTTGGGTAGAGAGACATACCTAGCATTTTGCTTCGAAAGATAAACACATATTTTTCCAAAAACCATTTGGAATACCTTCTGTGTGAAAGTTTTCGCTAAATAAGTGTTTAAATATACAGAAATAATTAAATTATTAATGTTTATCAAAGTTTTAAAAAAAACACGGTAATTTTTGCTCTTTTTTTCTCTTATGTAGAAAAAAACTATTTGTGAGTTCACCAACATTCGTTATATCTTCATTGGCAAATCTAACGTCATTTAAAAAAGGGTTCCAATGGACTCGTTTTCAAGTGAAATCAGCCAAAAATGCTCCTTTGTGTGACGTCTCTAAAAGTATCATTTAACGTTAACAACGTCATAACCTCCATTTCAACTCAATCGCAAGCCCTTCACATGCTTAAAAATATTCTATAATGGGCAAAGACATGAGAAAGACAAGTAATCAAAAGCATTGAAGACTTTAGATAGGAAAAGCTTGAATAAAAATACGAAATTTTCAGAGCCTGTTAATAGTTTAAAAGTTCTTTTGAAAAATCATAATTTTATACATATTTGGCGTATTTTACATAAAAGCACACATCAGTTTACATGGAGAAGAAAGGATAAGACACAAGCTAGTAGGTAGATTTAATTTTAATTGCAAAAGAATTTCAGCCTCTCGTTGAATATTGTAAAATTAAACCGGTACTGATTAAAGTGACTGACCATCAAGGGATAGTTTTAAACTTTAAGACAGGGGCTTCAGAAAGAGGGAATGAATACTGGAAACTAAATAATTCTATCTTAAAGGATCTTGAATATAAAAACACAATCAACAGAGTAATAAATCAGTTCGAAAATCGTATAATCAATAATGACAGTAGCGATATCCGTCTTTTATGGGACAATCTAAAAATTGAAGTAAGAGACGAATCTATTCTATACTGTAAAAGAAAATACTATCTCATGTTTTAGCACAGAGACTAAAAAAACTTCTTCCCAAATTGATTAATGAAGATCAAACCGGATATGTAAAAAATCGTTTTATTGGATTTAGTTTACGGCAAATCCAAGATATAATGGACTATGCAGAATCAAACGGAATAGATGGGACTATAATATTTGTTGATTTTACAAAAGCTTTTGATTCTTTGGAATGGGAATTTATGTTAAGTGTTCTAAAGCATTTTGGTTTTAATGAATCATTCATATCATGAGTGGAAACATTATATAAAGGAATACAGACGTGTGTAATAAATAATTGATGGGTATCCGAAATTTTTGAAAACTCTAGAGGATCCGTCAAGGGTGTCCTTTTTCGGCTTTACTTTTTGTTTTATTAGTCGAAATTATGGCCGAGCGATTGAGGCAAAACTCAGACATTAAAGGTTTTCGTGTTACTATAGATAATAAAACACATAACATTAAAATATCACAATTAGCTGATGATACAACTCTGGTTTGTAGTTCAAAATCAGATATATCTAAAGCTATGAATATAATTGAAACATTTGGCTCTTTCTCAGGGTTAAAGCTAAATCGTAATAAAACAGAAGGAATTGGATTGGGGCGCTTAAAAACAGTGTAGATAAGATTGAAGGCATACGCTGGACCGACAAACCCGTCAAAGCTTTAGGTATTTATTTTGGTCACAATAAACTTCAATGTTAAATGTTAAATTTGGAACCTAAAATAGAGAACATGAAATCATTAATTAAAACATGGGAAAAAAGAAAATTAACAATGGTTGGGAAAATATTGATCATAAAATCTTTAATATTACCAAAATTTACATTTTTTGCTACTTCGTGTAAAGTTCCAGAGATTTACCTGAAAGAAATTGAAAGCTGCTGTTTCAAATACATTTGGGAAGGAAAAAATGACAAAGTAAAAAGAAACACACTTATTGGAGAATACCAAAAAGGGGGGTTAAAAATGATCGATTTTGACAGTTATTTTACAGCACTGAAAGCCTCATGGGTCTCAAAATTAACAACAACCAATATGTCGAATTGGAAGATTATTCTTCTAAATATTTCAACAATCTTGGTAAAAACTTTCTTGTTTTTAACATGAATTTAGATAATATTAAATCAATAGATGGACTTGGAAAAATACCCGACTTTTATTTACAAGTAATTTCAAGTTGGGTTAAAACAAGAGGAGGTTTATCAACATTTTCTAATAACTTTTCTAATTTTAGAAAACAGATTATTTGGGGAAATAAAAATACTAAATATCGCAACAAATGCTTGTTTTTCCCGAACTGGGTTAAAAGTGGATTGGTTTATATAAACGACATATTGGATAGTAAAGGAAATTTATCCGAAAGTTTTATCTTAAAAAAGTTAATTGATAAAACAAACTGGATTACAAAGTTTAAGATGGTAAAATCCTGCATCCCAAAAGAATGGATGCAAGTTTTTAAAAAAGAAAACTCCGTTAAGAGTAAAATCAATATATGTAAGGTTAAATTAAGATGGCAAAATAAACAAATTGAAACAAAAGATATCAATAATAAAATACTCTATAAAACTTTAGTAGATAAAAAATATACAAAGCCAATCGGTATCAACATTTGGACAAGATATTTAAAACTAGAATACGTACCACAGATGCCATTTGTATATGATTTTATATTTAAAATTTTAAACGAAAATAAGTTAAAAATTTTCAGATGGAAACTGCTTCAATATATTATTCCTACAAAGCAGCTACTACTAAAGTGAAAAATATCTGAAAACGATAAATGCAACTTTTGTAAAACATAGGAAGAAGATTATTTGCATTTCTTTATTACATGTTCATTTTTGAATGATTTTTGGGAGAAAGTACATTATCTTCTAGCAAAAATAAATTTTCAAAACAAGATATTGGCAAAACATATAGTATTTGGATACAAAATATCAGATCAAGGATATAACGGTTTAAATTATTTCTTGACAATTTTAGGTTTTTGTATTTACAAGTCGTACTATGTGTCAGAGCAAAAACTGAAATTTTTAGATGTGTATGCTATGTTTATAAAGGAACTATGAAGGTTTATGAATGAGAACAAAACAATATCTCAAAATGTATTTTTCATAAAGTTAAAAAGATTGATATAATTGATGGAAAAAAATAATGTTTATATTTTATTACAATCTGTGTATTTTCTCGGATACTCAGAAAGTATTTCACAGGGATACTTTATTGAAGCTTGGACAATAAAGTAAAGTTGTAACAAGCAATTTGATGAATAAAAAATAGTTATTTGTTGTTAAAAACAACAACAAAAAAAAAAGTAATCAAAATCTCGCAAAGTGATGTAAGTATATGGACAAACTCTTGAAAAGAGAAACGAAATGTACCAGAGGGACATTTAAACTCATAGAACGAAAACAAACTAACAACACCATTGATAAAAAAAAAAGACAAACAGACAAATAAGAGTACACAAGACACAACATAGAAAACTAGAGACTAAGTAACATGAACCACACCACAAACTCAGGTTACACCCGTACCTGAGGCACTCCTTATAAGATATTAGGATATTAAGTAAAAAATAAATGTATATAGATATAAATACATATTAAATGGTGAAAAAGTTAAAAAAAAAAACAAGAAAAATTCCAAACGGAAAGTTGCAAAACAAACAGACATAATGAGTAGCAATGAGAAAACAGGCATAGAACAGGCAACCTTGTATTATAATCTTAATATTTTAAAAACAAACATATATCTATATGTATGGGCGTAAAAAATCCACATGCGCAGATATATATATATATATATATAAATTAAAAAAATGTAAAAATAAGTATCAAATTAACAGTTCCAGTTCAATCGATCTCATTCTTCAATTAAGACTATTAAGGATAACTGATTTAGCGTCGTTATGGGCGACGTCGTTAAGGAGGTGTGTGACGTTCCGCGTTGTTCGTAATTAAGGGCATACGATACAGTTACAGGGGAGGTAATGGCGTAGCTAACGTAAATTGTTATTTTCGCGACGTCAAACTGTGACATATCAGAAAAAGGTTTGGTTTTCGTCTGATTTTTATCATTTTAACTTATTCAACTTGAAAACGTTCATGGACCCCTATTTTTTAGAATGCCATTTTGTTTGATAACGCGAGAATATTATGTGTGCAAAAAATTATGTTTTTTTTATATTCATGAACATTTGATAAATATGAGTTATATCTGCATAAAAAATGTATAAATTTTTAGGATACTTTTAAAAATATAGAAATTACAAATTAATTAACAAAAAAAACCGATTTGTGTTTATCTTTTATAACAAAAAAGTTATGTCTTTTTTTCGAAATGGAAAATACGGCCATAAATCCGAATTTTGAGCAAAGATACGAAATTTCTACCTTATTTTACTGAAAAAGTAGCACATGAAGGTATATTTTTTATAACATATTTGATTGAGACAGGTAAAACATAGTCTATATGGAAAGTTTTATCAAAATGTGAATACGGAATGAAAACTGTATCGTATGCCCTTAAAAGATCTATGATCGGAACGCTGTTATGAAATAACGTTCCATCTCTGTTCAACAAATAAAAAACAAATAAAAAAGCATAAAAACAAGCAAGTAATGATAAGAACTTACCGCGTATCTTGTCTATGTATCGAGCATATGTCAGAAGACCAACACACGCTACTAGGCAAAACCAAAGGCAAATGTGTGTTGCCATATATCAATTTGATTACGTCTAATGCGGAATACCTCCAAAGGTTTAGCTTAAATACTACTTCTTATCAATAAGATTCTTTTGTAAACATTTATTCCTTTGGAGAATAGTTAGATTTAAGTTTCATGCAACATGTTTCCCTTTGTTTGTGCAAATGAAATTTTGTTGAATAATATTAAATGAATCATTCACAGCATTTAAACCTATTAAATGTAATGTGAAGAAAAATATAACAACATTAAAAACAAAATCGAACTGTACATAAAAGTGAAACATCAAAGAGAAATGTATGCTGTGAAATGTTAAATAAATGAATTATTGTTTTGCTTGATTTTTACAGTTGTTGGTCAAAGAAGTGTTCATTTTAAAATATGGCAATTTGTATAGTCCATTGTATGATGTCGGTGTGTAAAGTATATATATATATTTAAATATACTTTTTCACTTTGTTGGTCTTTTGGAAAATGTTGTTTGTGCTGTTTTTAGACCCTTCTACAACGAAATTTGTTTGACATGCACACGTATAAAAATTGCGGTTTTTATCCAACGCAATCATAGGTTTGAACGTAGTTTTCAATTTAGACTCGTTTATATATATTTTTTGTTTGGGCATGTATCATATTTTCCCTCCGGTGTATATGATCCGTTCATCCTATATTGACTCTTAAATTCAAGAGTCAATCTTAAATTGAGAGTAAATTATATGGCCTTCCAAATACCGTTTCGATCCCTAACATCACTGAAGAGACATATATTGTTGAAATCTAGATCTGGTGTACAAAAGAAATATTGACACCGAATGTTTGTGGTGCAACATCGTGGCCACAAGTTAACAAACATTTTTTTTCTGTGACGTATTAAATTTATATCAAGATCCAGTTTGTTACATCTTGTGATCAATTTTATTTGGCAGTCGCCAATGGCAGTCAGCAGGGTTAAAGAACATCAGTTGTTCGACCTGTTAGTCAAATGCGTTTTGTTTAAATATACTTTTTCACTTTGTTGGTCTTTTTGAAAATGTTGTTTGTGCTGTTTTTAGACCCTTCTACAACGGAATTTGTTTGACATGCACACGTATAAAAATTGCGGCTTTTATCCAACGCAATCATAGGTTTGAACGTAGTTTTCAATTTAGACTCGTTTATATATATATATTGCCTAACAATGTAATTTTAACACACTATTTAGTATGTAAATATAAGAATGTTTAAAATATTTACAAAATGATGAATTAAACGCAATATTTCGCTAGACCAACTAGCTTTATCAAGCGTGCATCTATCCAGGTGAAATCGGATGTAGATGATAAGAAACCTTTGCAGCTCAATGTATATGTTGAACTTAGCTGCCTTGAAAATAAGAAAATTTTGCAGCTCAATGTCTATGTTGAATTTGGATTGAGCTGCCTTGAAATTAAAACAATTTTGCAGCTCCATGTATATGTTGCTCTTGGATTTAGCTGCCTTAAAAAAACATAATTGGTAGTTGAAATTAGCAACGTCCATTGGCCGATATTACGGGATAAAAAGGACGATGCTTTGTTTTTAAAATTATTCTTTATCTTTCCTGTATCTTTTCTCGTCTTTTTCGTTAAGACCGTCAGGTTCTAAAGTGTGGAGTTGGTGGATCCAAAAGTTTTCTCTTCTCCTTCTCGCCGTGGTGTCCCACTCTGTGTTGACTTCTATAATTTGGAAAGTGACATTTTCAAAAGGATGTTTCGTTGAACGAAGATGTCTTGTGAGAGGACAGTTTTTGTTGGTTTTGTACGATGAACGATGGTTATTAAGCCGAATATTAAATTTGTCCATTGTTTCTCCCACATACTGAATGCCACAAGTGTCACATGTTAATATATAAATTGAGTTCTCCGTTTTACAGTTGGAATTTGAGTAGATGGTATAATTTTGTTTAGTAACGGAGCTGGTGAAAGAACTGCTTGTCTATATATATATATATATATATATATAGACGGGTGCAGTCTTAACCTTTACAAAGGGCACAGTTGTCGGTGTGTTAAACATAGATAGTAATAATTCATGTCCTCTACATTGGCACTACACTTTTGTGTTCCTCGTGGAGCATGGGTCTGTCTGTATGACTGCGTATCTGTAAGCATGCAGTTGAGTTTTTGATTAACTGCTGTGTTTGCATTACTTAAGCTGTTCAAAATATGATTGCACATGTATGCATTTATTTTTAGTTAAATATAGATTGCTTTCTAGGAAAGGCTCACATAGATATAGGAATATGTGGTAAGAATGCCAATGAGACAATTCTCCATCCAAATAACAATCATTGCAAATTTATTCACCATCACTTCATTGGATACCATCGCTGAGAAGTGTAACTGCCTTCCACTTACATAGGTGCTGAGTACACAGTGATTGTTAATATGGTAGTCCGTCTACCGTCAATGTTTCCGCAACTTTCAGGATTGACATGTGGTACACCTCACGTGCGTTTCGACTTCATTTTTCGCTAATAACCGTTGTTTTTCTTTTATTTTCAGACTTGAAAGAATAAACAATTAAGTGCAAAACGTTTTATATAAATGATTGAGTGCATGTTTTCGTATTTTGTGAAAACATCATTATGAATTCCGTAGGAAGTTAATTTTTTTTTTGAAAGGGATTCCAGCAACCTTTATTTTAAACATTTGTTTCTTTTATTAAATTGCTAAAAGGAATCACAAAAAAAGGGAAAAAAGTTTTAAAAATATGATGGTACAAATAAGAGGTGAATAGTTTCAGTATTCAATGAAATTGTATTGATTTTGTGTTCAATTTATTACACACACGATATTGTAAAATACATAAATAGTTTTGAAATTCTTTATTTATAATAACATTTATTAAACTTTCGTTTATGATATATTGATTGAAAAATAGTTTGATTTCAAAACATGAATTTTTACTCATCAATATCCGTATTAGATTATAAGCCTGGTACCTTTGATAACTATTATTTCCAATTTAAATTTGAATGAATCTAGATTCTATTGGATTTTAATTTGCACTTTTGTCGATGTCTCGTATTGTTGACATTACACACCGATGACCTGATCTACTCTATTGCTTAATATGAACGAAAACTCAAAGATTTATAATATACAATATCAGGAAGCTATGATCAGAGATGAAGGAATTCAAAGACACATAAAAGAGCCAACACTATATTTTACATCATATCTCATACAAACAGGACAAATGTAGTGTATTGGTTGTTGTTGTTTTATGGCTGTCATGTTTGTTTTTCAAAAATTGTTTTGTTATCAATTATGCTGTTAGTTTTATAAATTGTTTTTTTTTCATATTTTAAATGCCAGAACCCTTTACAACCAACTATACTTTATAGGACCCCAATTTAGAAATATGAAGAATTCTTAATCTGCTATTAAATTCATAATTATTTGTTTACAGAACTAAGGTGTAAGCTTAAAACACAGAATTATCAAAATGATATTTTTTGCACTTATTGTTACATGCTTTTAGTTTAAATGTTTGTTATACATTTAGTGAATAATTAAGGTGGTACCTAACACTACAGGGAGATAACTCTGTAATATCAGCTAAACGTTTTAATTACGTTGCATTGTGAAGGCAATGTAAAGCTTCTCAATGATCAAAATTAGTGTTTTTCAAACTGCTATATAACCAGTGTAATTTTTCTGATAAAACGCTTGGTTCAAATTTTGATTTTTTTTATATTTTTGTAAAAGGGTCAAAGTAAATACTTTGTCAAAATTTTATGAAAATTAAACGAGCCAAATTAATTTTAGGTAAAGTGTTGGGTACCACCTTAAGACTAATCGAGAGTCTGATGAACAACATTTTGTAAACCAACTTATTTTCGCGACTTTCTCGAGTAGAAAAATAACGCGAAATATAAATCGTCGCGAATATGTAAACCTTAGATCTTTCCTTATTAAACTTCACCAAATAAATCAGAAAATCGCGAAATTAAATAGCCGCGAAGTGGTCAAGAAATGGTAAAACGCGAAATAAAGTATCCGCGAAAATAAGTTGGTTTACAGTATTACACCTCAAATATTCTCCGAATTTGGTGAAATTCCATTTTAACAATCACTCGCCACTCCGATTTAATGTGACAAAAAAGCTATTTGAATCGTTGACGATGTAATTGTAAAATGCAATTTTCGAGAATGATGAAATTTCAAGTAAGTGAAATATATCAAATGAAAAACAAAATCTGAATCTCAGATCTAACTTAAGTTTAAATATTAAAATTTGAATAAATAAATCCACAGTTTAAACTAGAAATCCTTAAATGTATTATTGATATGAAGCAGACTGCCATTCTTTCACTTTCATACTTGCTTTGTTCATGTAATAACCACTGATTTGCTTATGTGCCTTTTTAAATTTTACAAGGCAATAAATGTCAATGTTTGAAGATTATATAACGAAAACGAAAAAAATGTCCTCTTGATGAATAAACATAAAGAAACATGCTGCTTTACATATTTGATTATTTATCGAAAGTATAGATGATTATTAACTAAAGGATAAATGATTATTCATCGAAAGTATAAATGATTATTCATCGAAAGCATACATGATTATTAATTAAAGGATGAATGATTACTTATCGACAGGATATATGATTATTAACTAAAGGATAAATGATTATTCATCGAAAGGATATATGATTATTTATCGAAAGTATAAATGAATATTTATCGAAAGTATAAATTAATACAAAAGAATCTTAATTGATAAGTGGAAGTTATCTGTAGTTGTCTGTTGTTGATGTCGTTTATAAGTGTTTCTGGTTTCTCGGTTTTTTTATATATATAAGACCGCTGGCTTTCCCGTTTGAATGGTTTTCCATTAACTAATGACTTGGATGAAGAGTAAGTGAATGGGCACTCATACCACATTTTCCTATATCTATTTTGAGGTATTCTGCATTAGAAGTAATCAAATTGATAGATGTCAAAACATATTGACCTTTGGTTTTGCCTAGTAGCGTGTGTTGCTCTTAAGACTAATGCTTGATATACAGAAAATATACTAAGTAAGTTCTTTCCAATATATATATTGCTATACCCAAGTTTGAAATGAAAACAACGTTCAAACCTATAATTGCGCGCATGCATTAGATAAAAAAAATGCATTTTGTTCTACATGTGTCAAATTTCTTGGTAGAGGGGTCTCAATACAGCACAAAAACATTTACAAAGGCAAAAATAGTATATTTTAATAAATCGCATTTAAATAACAGGTCGAACAACGGATTTTCTTAAACACCAAATAAACGGATCACTTTTTGTAACAAATGTCTTTGGTAAGGTTCATCTCACTCTGTTTTGTATTTTCAATTGTACAATTCTGTTTTGTTCTTTAGCGTGTTGAGGGCATTCAAAAATGTTAGAGGGGAGATAATCACGTTGTTGAAGCAACATTTAATTTTTGGGGACGTCAAACTGGGACATTTGAGGGAAAAGTTGCAATTTTTTACTGATTGTAATATTTTTCTGTCTATGAAGAAATAAAATAAAAAATTTGGTACACACTGAATAACTCGCGTAGAGGGTTATTTGACAGTTTGCACCACATTTTTTATGTTATTTTGAATAAACAGAAAAAATATTAAAGTCATTTCTTATAATTTAATTCTGAATTCCATTTTAAATCGTAGAAAACCATAATGGCGTCACGGTCACATGACTTACCAGTAAGAGATTAGTACATATGTACGAAGTTTAACAGTATGGATGGTGCAAACTTCCAAACAATATTGTCAAACACAACCTTAGTAATTTTGATACATTGATACGTTATGCTCGTACATTTTCACAATATACGGACTTCATTTAAAGGAGTGTGTTCCTTACGCAGAAACTACCTCAACAAAGTTAAGATTAGGAAAGTTTCAAAGGGGAACGACAGATGGTCAAACTCATAGATTGAAAATAAAGTGACAACGTCATGCATAGCTAAAAAATAAAAAGACAAACAGACAAATAATAGTACAGAAGACACAACATAGAAAACTAAAGACTAAGCAACCCGAACCCACCACAACTGGGGGTGATCTCAGGTTCTCCGAAAGGGTAAGCAGATCCTGTTCCACATGTGGCACCCGTCGCTTTGTTTATTTAATTACAAATCCGGTAAATAGTCTTATTCGGTAGGTCACATTCGTGAAAAGGGAAGGGTACTTTAGTTTCGACATAAGTAATATATCCGATATCGTCTGTGAAACGGTTATTCCATAATGGTCAACCAACTCCGTCTGTGATGGCGTCCGTAAAATGTACAAAGGGATGATTTCAACTTCACTATTGGAACTCTTGGTTTAATAGCTTCCTTGTGAGCAGCAATCATCTATTGAGGAAATCATGTATGAAATACAAGCCTTAGAATATCGTATTAATTTGGAGCTATATACTTCGTATGCAGGCGCTGCTAGAATAGTTTACTATTTACTCCATCTGGTCTTTTAAGTACTAAACGTGACCTATTCCCGCGGAATATGATTGTTTTACTGAGTGAGAATTCGCATTGCTACAACACAAGTCTTGTTATTATTTCATCCAGCGTTCATGTATAAAGTTACGAAGTATTATTTGTTATTCTGATCAGAAATTGTTTTGTGTCTTACCGTTTGTAGTTGTGATTCTATTTCGTATGTAAAAGAAAAATAATCACCCAGTTTATTTGTATGATAATAGTGTAACACAACTTTGTATATTTAACAATGCTATAAAGCACGGAGGTTTGGCTAATCACAAAACTAGGTTCAATCCACCATTCTGTCTTAAAATGTTATACCTTAGACGTATTTGGCACAACTTTTTGGAATTTTAGATCCTCAATGCTCTTCAACTTTGTATTTGTTTGGTTTATAACTATTTCGATATGAGCGTCACTGATGAGTCTTATGTAGACGAAACGCGCGTCTGGCGTACTAAATCATAATCCTTTGATAACTACTATACCAAGTAAGGAATATGGCGGCTAACCTAATAGTTTTTATGTAAGTTGCATTGTTGTTTGTTTTTGCTGCAATTCTGTTATTTCATTGTTTTCCTTTTATAGTTGATGGGTTTCCCTCGGTTTTAGTTTGTAACTAAGATTTGTTTTCTCTCAATCGATTGGTGACTTTTGAACAGCGTGATACTTCTATGGTCTCTATTTGTAACAACACATGTATTGGAGTTTAAACCTGTTTTCAATTGTTGCGACGTTTGATTTATATATATATATATATTCCTCTAGCCGATATCTTCGCACAACGTAGTACCCCAAAATAAAACTAGAAGTAAAGGAGTTTTTAAATCGCAAATGAAAAATACTTAGTGAGTAGATATTATATAATAGTTGGTCCGAGTACTCAGTTATTTCTTTGTGCTTTTATTTTAGCCATAAATTTGTAACCAAGATATGTTTTTTTCTCAATTGATAAATGACTTATACTACTGTTGCTTCTATTTGTGACAAAACATATAACATGTATTGGAGTTTTTTTTCCAATCTCGGCGACGTTTGATATATATATATTGCTGAAGTCAATATCTACGCACAACACAGTACTACAATAAAACTACAGGTAAAGGAGTTTTTAGATCGCATAAGAATATACCAAGTGCGTAGATATGATATCATAGCTAGATCAAGTAGTACTACGCAATTATTTCTTTGTGCGTTTCTTTTAGACAACAAATGAGAAATGTGTAACCCAGATTTGTTTTCTCTCAATTGATTTATATTTTTTGAACAGCGATATTCTATTGTTGCTTCTGTTTGTAACAAAAGATGTATTGGAGTTTAAACCCGTTTCTTATCTTCGATGCGTTTGATTTATATATTTCTCCAGCCGATATTTACATGATTTACGCACAACACATCACTTCAAATAAAACAAGAGATAAAGCAGTTTTTAAATTGTAAAAGAAAAATACTAGGTGAGTTATTATGATATCATAGCTACCTACTATGATGTGAAAACGCCATAACAGAACACTCGAAAATAGCACGTTGTTCATCAGTTTGATTTATACCTTTGACCCGCTTAAGAAGTGCAACATCCTATAAAGTTTACTGTTAAATGAATTGCAATATACACTTGCAACATTACCGTTCAATTTGTCGATAACTTGCAAGGTCTTTCTTTCTAAGCAACGACAATCTGATGAATCTCATAATTTATCAAAGTTTGGATTTCAAATATTTTGGCCACGAGCATCACTGAAGAGATATGTATTGTCGAAATGTGCATCTGGTGCAAGAAAATTGGTACCGTTCATTTTATTATCAAGGTTTTGTTCGGGTTATCTACGACATCTAGTATCTGTTTGTTTGTCAATATACATCACCAGATCGGCAAGTTTTTCGTGATCTATTACTTTTTAAGCGTTTCTTATGAAGATAAAATGAGGATTTTTTTTTCAATTGCACTCCATACCAAACCGATAATTCTTACAAGACAGTAAGATGTTTAATTACATGTTAGAATTAAACTCAATGATAAAAAAGCCAATCTTTTTTCACTCTACTTGGCATATGACTTATAAAACCATTATGCGGTTTTGACTTTAAACTTGTCATATAAAATTAACTTGTGGAACTCAATTTTAAAAATAAAGGCAACAGTAATATACCGCTGTTCGAATGTCATAAATCAATCTATTGAAAGAAAACAAATCCAGGTTACAAACTAAAACTGAGTGATACACATCACCTATAAGAGGAAAACACTAAAGTGCAATATAAAACCAAAAGACAATGCAACACACACAGAAACGAACTATAAGACAACAACTGCAAACCCGTAGTCGGCAAATAATGCTATAAAATAAACTTTTCATTTAATAAAAGATGTACATTTCTTCTACAATTACTACACCCATAGACTACCCAACTCTAAGCACATAATACTAATAAAAACCCAAACTAAAGTTCAAATTGAATACCCACACGACAGTGCCATGTGCTGATTTTAATTGCACATTATGATACATAATATCATGTCGACAAAATATAGTCAAGTAATACATAATTACTACTGAAATCAAAACATTTCATATAACATCAAATAAATTCACATAAGCAAGATAAAAAATTTCAACTGAGAAACACGTCTATTCGAGTCGGCCCTGTCGTGCTGAATGGCTATATCCCATGAAGCGCGGGAAAACAACTAACGGTCTATGGGAGACAACTAGAAGAAATTAATTTCAATCTAATTCAGTTCCTTCAAACGGTTGAAATTACATTTCTTCTACAATTACTACACCCATAGACTACCCAACTCTAAGCACATAATACTAATAAAAACCCAAACTAAAGTTCAAATTGAATACCCACACGACAGTGCCATGTGCTGAAACTACAAAGAACGGGAAATACATTTTTTATCTTGCTTATAGAACTTCATTCACTTTGAAAATAAAAAGTCAATACCAGGTTATAAACCTAAATTTTCAGAAACAATTAATCTGTCTTTTAAAGAATCTTTAATATAACCGTCCTTGGCCGTCTCTGAACGCCATCTGCCATGTCTTTTGAACAATCGATCGGAAATACCTAAATTAGCGCAAGTTGTAGCTCCGCCAGAACGTAAACTGTGCAATCCATATTTCTTAATATCTGACACAAATGGTTGAAAAGCTTCAATAAATAATTCTCTCATACGTGTGTAAGACAATGATTTATTTTCCTTTCGAAGCACATATCTTTCCTTGAATTTTGTTAGATTTCTAAAAATAAATTCTTCTGATTCCGGCGAAATATCAGCCCACAACAAATATAACTTTAAATTCTTAACTGGACACATATCGGAATCCGTACAGGCTATTACTACAGAATTGCCATCACGATATATATCAGTTTTACTTTTCGGAATAAATATAGATATATAACCTAATTCAAAAATGATATCACATCGCCGTATATTCAATAGCTCAGACACTCTCAAAAAACCTGAATAAGCGAGTAAACACGCACATATAATACGCTGTGACATAACATTATATTCCTTAAATGTCGAACTATACATTTTAGATAGAAGCTCAGGAGTAACTGGTTCTATTTTCTCAATTCGAGTAGCTAATCGTCGTTTTGCACCTTCTAACACATTTTTCACAACTAGATTAACAGTAGGAGACGTTTGACCAATCATATGATGTGCCCATTGTATACTATAAAATGCTGAAATAACCGGACTAGCAGTGCGACTGTTCTGAACTAATGAAGATAAATAAAGTGCAACGTGCAAAGATTTTGCCGGTAAAATATCACAACGACTTATGCCGTTATGAACAGCCCACTTTTTCCAACGGATAAATCCTGCATGATAAGTTTTAACGGTACTGTCAGCTTTAGATTCGCAAAGTAAATCCATAAGAACATCAACATTGGTATGCAGAGCTGGTGGCAAAAATTTAATCTCAGATTCAAAGGCCTGCAAAAATACATGTATAAACAATAATTAAACAATAACAGAATCTTAAATGTAAGAAACTATCAACAGAAAAAGACTTGTTAGTACATCTCACAAGACTATGTACAATAGTCTTAATGCTGACATAAGCATTTGTATTTATTAGTGTATTAGTTCTCAACAAGGCCATTTAAAGCCTTAATGCCAAAATCTGAAACCAATTCAGATATGCATTGTAACGTTAGTACACAATCAAGGCCCTACTACAGCCTTTAACATATCATCTGTAAAAACCAGATAAGCATACACAGCTTCATAAACAAAATAGGTTTACAACCTACATACATATCAGTATTTTATTCTGAAATCTAGCCTCAAAGCTAACATCTTAAATGTAAGATCAGTATTACCAAAAATGGCCTTCTTGCTTTTACCAGGAATATAAAACTCCTTACTGCTTGGTAATTCTACATATCCAAAAACTTGATCTGTGAAATCGCCCCCATTTGGGCATAACAAAGGCCGATAACTTGCGGATGGCCAGCAAGGAACAATCAATGTTCCTACAGCGTTGCATTGTCTCATGTAATTAATTACACGTGGTATAAGAAATACAGGTGGTACAAAAAGACCGTTGACCCCATACCAATCTACTGTAAACGCATCAATACCAGAAGAATTTTCATTCCAAAATCTGGAATAAAATACTAGTAACTTGAAATTGTGATCAGAAGCAAACCAATCTACTTCATGCGGGCCCCATAAAGATTCTATCAATTGAAAAATGTAAAATGATATTCCCCAATCGTCATGATCAACGATACGACTTAGAAAATCAGCTTTTTCGTTTAGTGTTCTAGGTATCCAAACTATATCAATGTTGACATTGTACTTCAAACATGCGCTAAATATGTCCAACGCTAAATTCTGTAAAATAGTTTTTGTACTTCCTTTGCTTACAATGCTCACAACGTTTTGGTTATCTGTGAACCATTTAACCCTTTTTCCGGATATAATGTTAATTAAGGACAGCAAAACTTTCTTTACCGCTGAAAGTTCCTTCCAAGTAGAACTATTACTACGTTCTGATTCAACCCACATACCATGTGCAATGTTTTTTGGTGCTTCTACAGTATAACCACCAAAACCTGTATCACTAGCGTCACTGTAGATAATACTATGACATGATTCATCAACACTGAAATGTTTCACATTAACTTCACTTATATACAGTTTCCAGAATTGTAACTGTTCAATACTAGATTCTGAAAGTTTAACATAAGAATACCAAGACGCAGATGTGTTCACGTCTATAGTTAAATGTTTAGTCATTAAATAAACTAAATTTCCAATAACTAAGTATGTAGATATAATCTGACCTACAACAGATGCAACTTTTTTCACAAACACGCTTTTACGCCCAGTCAAACAAGATATTATGTCATCAATAGAATGTATCATCTTATTTATTCTGTTATCTGGTATTTTGTAAAAACCATTTTCTGTATCAATAAATGTACCTAACCAAACCAAACGTTTAGTTGGTTCCCACAATGACTTTTCAGCCTTGGGTACAAAGCCACTTCTAACTAAATCTAGCTTAACTTGCTCTGACACAATCTTGCACATTTCTTGATCTTGTTCTATACCCAAACCATCATCAAGATACATTATAACTTGCTTACCTTCAGATCGCCATTTCTTTACAAGTGGCCTAGTCAGTTTAGTAAAAATAAAACAAGCTGTACTCAAACCAAATGGTAAAACAAGAAATTTGAAAAATGTAGGACAGCCATCAATGATCCATGAAAAACCTTAATACTCTGTGTGTGGTTCAAAAATGTCAATATGGTGATAAGCTGAGTGAACATCGTACTTAAACATGGAATAATTTAATTTAATATGCTGTTGAGCAGTCCTCATGTCCTCAAATTTAACGCTCTGTTTCCATAAATGTTTATTAACCGCTCTCAAATCAAGAATCAATCTTTTCTTTAAATTAGACTGAACCGCTACAGTAAGAGGATTAACAACAAAAGGTCGTTGATCACACTGAACTATTAACCCTCTATGTAATAAATCTTGAATAGCTGTATGTACAAAATCGGAATTTTTCAAAGCTGATAAATTGTTGAATAAATACGTAGACGGAGGAGTAGAATAAAATGGTATCTTATAGCCATCTCTTATAGTGTCAATTATATAGTCATATGCACCAATATCTATCCAAAATTGTATATTTTCCTTCAGCCTACCCTTAACAATAATATCAGTACCATCTTGCTCATACTCGTAATAATCATGTGTAAAATTTTGAGCATACTCATTATCTAAAGAACTAATGTCAAAATTATACTCATCTTTTACAAAACTAGTTTCTGTTGTGTGATGCTGCTGTCTTGTTGTTTTGGAAGGGGCAGTTAACTCTCCAATGTTTGTACGACCCACAGTTGAAGCAAGGTCCCCGTTGAGATTTTCCAGCGTACTGGTCCTGGGCATACGGGAAACCTCCATACCAAGACGGCTGGCCCCCTCGAAAGGGCTGTTGAGAGGAGAAGCTAGAGCTAGCGGTGGCAGGAATCTGCTGCTGTTTAGCTGCTGGTTTGCTCTTAGTCTTTTTCTTTCTAATGGCCCTGTTTTCAGCCCTTATAATCTTAGACTCATCTTTAGAATCGCTAGCAATAGGGTTTGCTTCGTACTGGCGAGCTGTATCCCACCCTCCATCAGAAGTATCCGCGATCTTTATTAGCTTATTTCTATGCTTAAGCCTATTTGTACAGGATGCAACAATGTCTCTAGCATAATCAACTTTGCCATTGTCAATAGCCCAAATAGCTTGGGTTAATTCTTCAAGGTTTTCTGTATTATGACTGAACTGAATTTTGTTACCTTCAGAACGCCATTTGTACTGGGAGTCAGACTTCAGCTTCTTAACTTGAGACTTCATGCTCTGGTTTGTGCCATGGATTTCGTCGCGCAAACTATTTATCTTCTCACTTATCTTTGTGTCGACAAGAACTTCAATATCCTGCTTTTGACGATTAACTGCGTCTAAAACTGTCCGCAAAGATATTTCTTCTTGAGGTGTATCGGAATCCATATTTAGTACAACTGAGAAACACGTCTATTCGAGTCGGCCCTGTCGTGCTGAATGGCTATATCCCATGAAGCGCGGGAAAACAACTAACGGTCTATGGGAGACAACTAGAAGAAATTAATTTCAATCTAATTCAGTTCCTTCAAACGGTTGAAATTACATTTATCTTTGGGTTAATGTTATCACCGCTAACAGGAAAATTACCAAAATTAAACATTTCTCTAAAGACGACGAAGGTACAGACCAGAAAACCAATTGTCCCTTATTATTGTTGGTGGGGCTCAAAACCAATGAACATTTTCAACCTAAAACAGGTATGCCAGTTGACAAAACTAATACAAATTACCTAAGCTGTATGTGGTAAAACTTTTCGGAATTTCGATTATCAATGCTCTTCAAACTTCGTACTTTATTTGGCCCTTTTAACTTTGTTGGATTCGAGTTTCACTGTAGACAATTGACACACGCGTAATCCAAGTACATATGAAAACATAGATATGTTTCCAATTTTACTGTAATGCGGCTTACGTATGAAATAGTTTACCTAACTCGTAGCGACTATGACGTCATAGCAAACTACATAAACAAACTAATCAGTCTCGTAGGCACGGACAAACGAAAGAATGGACGGGACAACATAATGCCCTTAGTCCTACATGTTCTTATCATGATAAACGGGTCTATATATAGAACTACAGATAAAGACACTGTGGTATGAATACCAAAGAGACAACTCTCCATCCAAGACAAAAATTGCAATATGTAAACCAGTATAGGTCAAAGTAACCCTTCAACACAGAGCCTTGGCTTACAATAAACAGCAAGCTATAAAATGCCCACGATAAATGACTAGTTTAATCATTCCAACAGGAAAATCAACGGTCTAATTTATATAAAAAACGAGAAACGAGAAACACTTATGAACCACATCAACAAACTAACAACCACAAAGCAACAGGTTTCCTACTAAGGACATTTGCAAACAAATGCAGCGGGTTTTTCTACATTTGAAAATGCCTGTACCAAGTCAGGGACAGTTGTTGTCCATTAGGTTGATGTGTTTTGTTGTTTGAATTTGCCATTTGATTAGGGAATTTCCGTTTTAAATATTCCTCGGAGTTTCGTATTTTTGTGATTTTACTTTTTAAACGTATGCATTAGGGGAATATGTATTGATCGTAGATGATATTCTCGCCGATAATTTTTCTTTCGTTTCAAAACCACAGATAATCTACCAAAATCAATACTCTATTGTGTAATTGTGATATATAACTTGCAGGCAGAAGCAATTACCAGTCGTTTTAATCTTGTCTATCTATAGATATATATCAAGTAAAAACCTTAAGAATTGCATAAAATCACTCAAGAAATTTTACGGTCGCCATCATGAGGTGATAGGCCATTATGACAAAAGTGTTTCAGAAATCTTATCTGATATTCTTCCTCAGTCATAATAACCTTCCATCATTACCCAATTGAATAAAGAAATAACACGATGGTTGCCGTATACGGTGCAGGAAATGCTTACCCTTCCGGAGCACCTGATTTTACTCCCGATTTTAGTGGATTTCGTGTTGTTTCTAATTTATTATTTATAACTGTTGATGTAAATGTCTATTGGTTTTTTAAGTCTTTGATTGCTCCTTGGTTTTGATTGTTATTGTCTCTGAACGGAGCGAGATCAGTTGAGTAGATAAGGCAAGTGTTTCCTGATATAATGATCCACGATCAGGATTAGAACAATTCATGTGGCAGACAAAATATTACTCAAAATTAAATTTAATCTCACATTTATTACAAAAGAGTCACATACACATATATATATATGATCAAACAGTTGCCAAATATTACCAAAGTAAAAATGAACAAATGATTGCAATGCTACCATTCCTCAATTAATAATCCCATGAAAAGTCCTCATGTTATTAGTAAATTTTTTACAAACATAGGCGAATCGGTTGTAGATGTAAATGAATGACTTATCTTTAGGAAACAAAATAAACTACATGTTTAAATTTTGGTGGTGAAGTCCAAAAACGCTAACTGTATGTTTGGACTCGACTGATTACCACGTGGTCGAAATCAATAGAACGTAAACCAAAATGGCTGTATATTTGGAATCAAAACAAAGTTAATCACAAAAACGTTATGCTTTAACTAGACTTAATTACAGTCAAATGTATAATACGTGCTAAATTGGTATGCCTTCGTTTACGGGACGTATTATGGTACATGGATATCGTTGTCCGTCTGTCCGTCCGTCGTCATCACGTCAGACTCTTTAACCAATTGACATAAAACTTTGGTGAATTGTTTATATCTATTGACGTGAGCTCCCTTTTGTTTTTCATAAATTTTAGATTTTATGTTTCTCAGTTATAGGGTTTTATTCATTATAAAAGGGGTATTTATCCGTTTTCGGACAACAACTAAATATTGCTTTCAGCAGTTTTCATAAAACTTTGGTGAATTGTTTATATCTATTTATGTAAGCTCCCTTTAGAATTTTATAGATTTTCGATTTTACGTTTCCGAGATATAGGGTTTTATTCATTGAAAAAGGGGGGATTTTCCAGTTTTTGTACGATAACTCTAAAATGCTTCCACCAATTATCATACAACTTTGATGAATTATTTATATCTGTCGATGTAAATTCCTTTTAGATTTTCATAACTTTCTAATATGACATTGAGAAGTAATGAATCTCTCTGAAATTGTACCACAAGGTTTCATATCACAAATGAAAGGCTGAAATTGAGTTTAGGGTGCATGTAATTGCCTAAAACCTTCAGGAGTTAGGGGCCAAAACAAGCATTTTGCTAGTTTTATTATTTGACAATAACTTGTGTTTAAGTGGATGGATCTATCTAAAAATGCACTACAAGGTTCCATACCACAAAGGAAAGGCTGGGATTGAGTTTTGGGGTAAGAGGGGTGGAAAGGGGGAGGGTGTCATATTTTGCACAATAGTTTTTAAAGACCTTCGACCACATATATTTTGTGTCAGAAACCTATATTATCTAAAAAAATTGATGATCACAATCCAAACTCAGACAGTATCAGAATATTGTGTCCAAACGTGCGTGCCCCAACTGTTCATGATTCAACATTTACGGGCGTATCAGGCTGCTCTCAGCGAAGCTTTTATTGTTGTTGTGGTTAATCAATAGTACCAAAATATAGAACTAGGCATATCGTTTTATATTCCCAGATTATTTGACGTCTATAGCGGCCTTATGTTTAACTTGCTGGTCTTACAGTGCGTTAACGACAGTTTGAAGAAGTACAACAAAATATAATTTATTTTTGTGCCAATATTGTTTTTATTGTCAAAATAATGTTTTTATTGTCAAAATTATGAGCAACATGTACAATTTAATACGGTGCTTTATTTTAATAACGTTAAATATTTTAACAAACATGATTACTAGATACGAATCACTCATTTCCATGCTCAACCCCCCCTAAAAACAATAAAAACATATAAGACGTAAGATGTCATAGGAACATTTGGGAAAGATGGACAACACTTTGATAATTTCTATCGTCACATGTAAAATAAATAACGATCTTTTCTTCTTTTTTTTTTTTTTACTTTTATTCTGCAGTATTTATCCATTATTCTGTATTCCGTAAACCCCAATACAATCAGAACCTTCCTTATGGACACGTATTTTCAATTTGATTATAACAGTTGTAAAAACATGATATGTTCATTATCATTTTCCTGCTTTAGTTGAACTTTCTTTTGGGCGACTCGCTATCTTACAAATTAGCAACTTTTACGACGGACTCGAAAACGGCGACGTCATAATACAGTCACGACACTATAGCGGCACCGAAAACGATACTTATAGTGTGATTTTCCTTTAACGACGTCAACGATGTAAACAATATCTAAGAGTTCAAACAATGTTGACATAACATCGTGTTAACATTGTAAACATCGCGATGTTAACGATGTCAACGATGTAAACAATATATATAAGGTTTCAAACAATGTAAACGATGTTAACACGACATCGTGTTTACACTGTAAACATCGCGATGTTAACGATGTCAACGATGTAAACAATATATAAGGGTTCAAACAATGTAAACGATGTTGACACGACATCGTGTTTACATTGTAAACATCGCGATGTGAACGATGTCAACGATGTAAACAATATATAAGGGTTCAAACAATGTAAACGATGTTGACACGATATCGTGTTTACATTGTATACATCGCAATGTTAACGATGTCAACGATGTAAACAATATATAAGGGTTCAAACAATGTAAACGATGTTTACACGATATCGTTTTAACATTGTAGATATCGCGATGTCGACAATATTGAATAAACATCCTGCACTGGACATGAATGATAATTTAGTAGCTTGTGCATGTTCAATAATGTTAGAAAGGTCATGATGATTTCCAACCTATGGTGCATGCACTCATACTGCATAAAGTTTTCTCCAGTATCAGTGATATCGTTGATGAAGTTGATATTTTAGAACTGTACCTTGAAAATGATAAATCAGATTCGAGTTAAAAAGTTTCGGTACTATACAAATTGGAAATCAGTTAAACATATATAAGTTCTCAGATATGATACTGATATTTCAACCTCATAGGAATGATTAGTTATTTTCACTTGAATGCTTGATCAATAAATATTAAATGATCCAGTTTATCAAACATGAAAAGATACAGTTTGATCATATTTAAAATTGAAATAAGTAGTTTCTTCGGGCAAACGAAACGAAAGGTTGAAGTAAGATATATTTTAAACGTGTTCATAAAGCTACATAGACATAAAAGGCTTAGCTTTATATCGAAGTATTTAGATATTGCAGGTAAATCTTGTTCAAATAAAAAATAAAAAATTACACTTTTTGTTTTAACTGATATCATAAATTCTATTCCTTGTTTTCCCGTATGTCCACTTTTGGTAAACTTATTGTTTTAAACTGCTTTCGGTTTTAAAATTCAAGGATTGTCATTGTACACATATAAACGATTGACAGTGTATCGGTACTTACAAATACTCTAAGGATATTAACTCAGCAAACGTATTTGGTTCTATTGAGGTGATGCTATTGTATGAAAGATCTCTAAAAGTAGGAACATCAAGATTATCAATAGGCAAAAAATCAATAAATAAAGGCAACAGTAGTATACCGCTGTTCAAAACTCATAAATCCATGGACAAAAAACAAATCCAGGGTAACAAATTAAAACCGAAGGAAACGCATTAAATATAAGAGGAGAACAACGACACAACACCGAAACGGACCAAGCATCAGACAAAATACCACGAGAATAACAAATATAACATCAAAACCAAAAACATCAATTTGGGATAGACAAGTACCATGCCACGTCTTATCTTAATATCTCAAAAATAAGAGAAGACAAACGACATAACGTTAAAATGCAACACACACAGAAACGAACAATAATATAACAATGGCCATCTTCCTGACTTGGTACAGGACATTTTTAAAGGAGAATAAAAATGGTGGGTTGAACCTTGTTTTGTGGCATGCCAAACCTCGCACTTTAATGGCAAATATAACATTGAAATGACAACATAATATTACAGGACTACAATACAAATAAATAGGAGAACATATTAGACAAAGAAACACATGATTAATAGATAACAAAAAAGCATCAGGTTTAAAATTCAATACGCCAAAAAACGCGCCTCGTCCACACAAGACCCACCAGCGACGCCCAGATATAAAAGATCGAAAGTGAAAAAAGTACAAAGTTGTACAGCACTGAAGATCGAAAGTTGAAAAAGGTTGTGCCAAATACGGCATTGTTTTTTATGCCCTGGATAAGAACATCCTTATTATATAGAACAATTCATGCTATTGCAAACAGTAAATTTTATCAAATGAATATGAAAGAGATATACATAATGAAACTGAAGTATTAACTAATTACAGAAAACTAAACCCGAATTCATAATGCTAAGACCAACTCATAATGAACTCAAAATAAACTCAGAATAAACTCAGAATAAACTCAGAATGAACTCAGAATAAACTCTCTTTAAAACAAGTTAGGTTTAAAAAGTAAAGTAATGATGAGGAAAATTTGTTTTTTTCTACATTTAACAGTTTGTCTAAATGTTTTCTAAAACCTCATTTTATAAAGAAATTAAAATATAACAATAGTACAGTTGTATTCAGTAGACAAATTAAGAATTATTGTAATGCAGGACAGTTTTGTTCAAATGACAAAGTTCAGGACAATAAACATATCTAACATATCTAACATATTTTCGAACTTATACTATAAAACCCTCTGCCCTTTTAACCGTATGTATATTTTTAAAGTATTTATTGTTTTAAACTGATTCCGTTCTTAAATCTGAATGATTGTTATTGAACAAATATAAAAGATTGACATTGTATCAGTACTTACAATTTCCGTAGGGATGTTAATCGAAGGAACACATTATGTTTTATTGAGGTAATGCTATTGTCACTAAGATCTCTGAAAGTATGAACATGAAGTTGATCAATAGTAAAAGTTTCAATGAACCCACAATAAAGTAATAAGTTAAATTAATGTAGAGTGTGATGTTTATTTTCGCCATGACTTTCCATGTTTTCTGCAGTTTATGTTCAGGTCTTTATATGTCTGAAGTATACTAATATTTCTATATGAAGATAACATAAGTAGTTAATTTCTGTGTCAGTTTTTGTCTCTTGGCAATCAAACCACATCTTCTTTTATATATATAAAAAAAAATCTAAGCCTGAAAATGTGTTCCTTTGTAAAAAAAAATTCATCTGAAAAGTAAGATTAAAGGCTACTTGAAATTTCCGGATGTTTTGTCAAAGGGGGACACATATTCCCCGTTTTTACACATCTATTTAAAACCAAATAACTGCAGCTTTATATAATATGTATCAAATCAATTTCATTATAGATGAATAGCAGACATATTAAAGGTTTGAATAACTGAAATTTAGGACAATCAGTCAACTTCTTTGAAATATTTTTTTCAATGAGGGAATTGGCCCAAATCATTGTCTTTTTTTTTCGGTCCTTTGCGGTAAGTGCCGAAATTCTGTCTAAGTTTGAAAAATAATCATATGTGTTATAGTTTACTGTTATGACACTGATAGTTAAACTACATAGTGTTTATAATGTAGAATAGACAAAAAAAGGTTGTCAGCTTTCTATCGAACCATTTAGATAGTGCAAGCATGTTTTGTTCACACGAATAAGGACAATAATCAAATTACAATTTCTTTAATTTATCATTAAGCCGATTGTTTGTTTTGTCATGTTATTTTTTTATTGTACAAATGTAAACGATTAACAGTGTACCAGTACTTACAATTCCTCTAGGGATGTCAATCCAGAAAATGTATTTGGTTCTAATGAGGTAATGTTATTGTCTTCCAGACTTCTGAAATTAGAAACCTCAAGATTATCAATAGGAAAAACTTAACCCACTATAAAAAAAAATAAGTAAGGTTTAGAACGTAATGAGAAGGCTTGCTGTTTTGATGTTATACATTTAACAGTTTGTCAAAACTTATTTTAAATCATTATTTTATAATTCATTTGCTATCCGGAATTAAAGTAAAAACTCAATACGGTTGTACTCAGAAGACAATTTGAGTAATATTTCATCAGTGCTGGAAAGTTTTGTCCACATGAAAATATTCAGGACAAAAACATTATATTTTTTTTCGAACTTATATCATATAAGTATTGTCTATTTCACCGTCCATGTCTATTGCTAATTTAATTATGGTTTGAAACTCTATTAGTTTTTAGAACGTAAGAATTGACGTTTTTTAGCCTGATAAAACCCATTATTCGTTTTGCCGTATGTCTTACTGTTTGGTTTAGTTATTAACTTTGTACAAAATCAAACACGGTTGTCAGCTTTCTATCCAACTATTGAGATAGTGCATGAAGGTTTTGATCACATGACGAAGGACAATTATCAATTTACAATTGTTCTAAAACTTCTCATAAAACCCATGTTTTGCCGTAACTATTTTGATTGTACAAATATAAAATATTGACAGTTTACCAGTACTTACAAATACTGTAAGGATGTTAATCCAGAAAACGCATTTTGGCCTATCGAGGTGATGCTATTGGCGCCCATATATCTGAAAGTATGAACATGGAATCAATTGTAAAAATTGCAATGAACCTACAAAAAAATAATAAATTAAGTTTACTAAGTACGCATACTAAAAGTAAAAATGAATCAGAAATGGCATTTGTTAGAAGCAGCTTTTATTTAATTTATTTGATTAATTAACAAAATCTTTTTGTAATATTTATATCTATACCTTAATATCCATATGACTTAATTGATTTATCAAGTATTACTTTATTTTTAAAATGTGTATCGAATACTGTAGTATGTAATTTCACATGTTTCATCATCAAAAATAAAATAATTACAAAAAAAAGTTCGCATACTAATACTCATTTATGAAACTTTAACCTCATATGATTGGTATAGTTGTTTCCTTAGAATGATTGGTAAAAACAAATCGAGTGTAGATACTGAAAGGTGTTTATATTGTAGCTGTAGCTAAGACAAATACGCTTGTCAGCTTTTTATCGAGGTATTAGAGTAGTGCAAGAAAGTTTTGTTCACATGACAAAATGGAGGACAATAATAATAATTACGGTTTTTAGCCTGATAAAACCCATTATTTGTTTTGCCGTATGTCTTACTGTTTGGTTTAATTATTGTTTTGAACTGCTTCCGTTTTAAAAACTTTGTACACAATCAAAAACTGTTGCCAGCTTTCTATCCAACTATTGAGATAGTGCATGAAGGTTTTGTTCACATGACGAAGGACAATTATCAAATAACAATTGTTCTAAAACTTCTCATAAAACCTATGTTTTGCCGTAATTATTTTCATTGTACAAATAGAAAAGATTGACAGTGTCTTAGTACTTACAAACTCTGGAGGGATGTTAATTCAGAAAATGTATTTGATTCTATCGAGGTGATGCTATTGCTGGACAGACCTCTGAAAATAGGAACATGAAGTTGATGTCAATACTGAAAGGTGTTTATATTGTAGCTAAGACAAAATGAAGCACAATAATCAAATTTACAATTTCTTTTAACGTATCACTAAACCAATTGTTTGATTTGCCATATTATTAATTATTGTACAAGTAGAAAAGATTGACAGTGTCTTAGTACTTACAAACTCTGGAGGGATGTTAATTCAGAAAATGTATTTGATTCTATCGAGGTGATGCTATTGCTGGACAGACCTCTGAAAATAGGAACATGAAGTTGATGTCAATACTGAAAGGTGTTTATATTGTAGCTAAGACAAAATGAAGCACAATAATCAAATTTACAATTTCTTTTAACGTATCACTAAACCAATTGTTTGATTTGCCATATTATTAATTATTGTACAAATAGAAAAGATTGACAGTGTCTTAGTACTTACAAACTCTGGAGGGATGTTAATTCAGAAAATGTATTTGATTCTATCGAGGTGATGCTATTGCTGGACAGACCTCTGAAAATAGGAACATGAAGTTGATGTCAATACTGAAAGGTGTTTATATTGTAGCTAAGACAAAATGAAGCACAATAATCAAATTTACAATTTCTTTTAACGTATCACTAAACCAATTGTTTGATTTGCCATATTATTATTATTGTACAAATAGAAAAGATTGACAGTGAATCAATACTTACAAATACTCTAGGGATTTTATTTCAGAAAACGTGCCTGGTTCTATTGAGGTGATACTATTGCTGGACAGATATCTGAAAGTAGGAACATCAAGTTTATCAACAGGAAAATATTCAATTAACTCTTTATAACATAAGTTAGGTTTAAAAAATTAAGGGATGAGGGGGAATTCTGTTGTTCTTCTTCTACATTTAACAATTTGTCCAAATGTATTATAAATTAAAAATCATAACGGTTGTTTTCAGAAGACAAATCGAGAATTTTTTTAGTGCTGGAAAGTTTTGTCCACATTACAACATTAAGGACAGTAACATTTTATATTATATCGAACTTATATAAGATAAGTATTGTCTGTTTTACCGTGTGGCTAGTTTTAGTTAATTCATTGTTTTAAACTGATTTCGTTTTTAAAATCTCAATGATCAGTACTTACAACTTCTGTAAGGATGTTAACCCAGAAAACATAGTAGGTTCTATTGAGGTAATGCTATTTTTATACAGATATCTGAAAGTATAAACATCAAGTTGATTATAAGTAAAAGTAATAAGTTAAGTTAATATTGATAAGTACACAAACTAATACTATTTTATGAAAGAAAATTGGTACCGGTAATTTTATTATGAAACTTTAACCTCATATGATTTGGATTATCACCCCCCCCCCCCAATAATTGGTCAACAAATGAACGATAATAGATACTGAAAGATTGTAGCGAAGACAAACACTAGAGGCTCTTGAGTGCCTGTGTCGCTCACCTTGGTCTATGTGCATATTATTAAACAAAGAACACAGATGGACTCATGACAAAATTGTTTGGTGATGTTGATGTGTTTGAAGTTCTTACTTTACTGGTTCTTGCTACTTACAATTATCTCTATATATAATGAACTTTGCCAGTTAGTAATAGAGGAAATTATTTTGTAAAAATTTACAAATATTTACCAAATAAATGAAAATTGGTAAAAATTTACTATTAATGGCAATAACTTCTTAAGGGATCAACTGACCATTTTGGTCATGTTGACTTACTTGTAGATCTTATTTTGCGGAACATTATTGCTGTTTGCAGTTTATCTTTATCTATAAAAGTATTCAAGATAATAACCAAAAACGTCAAAATTTCTTTTAAAATTACTAATTGGGGGCCAGCAACCCAACAACTGGTTGTCCAATTCATCTGAAAAATTCAGGGCAGTTATATTTTGACTTGATAAACAATTTCATCACCGTCAGATTTGCTCTAAATGCTTTGGTTTTAGAGTTATAAGTCAAAACCTACATATTACCCCTATGTTCTATTTTTATCCAAGGCGCCCATCGTTGTTGGTTGGCTGGGTCACCGCACAATTTTTTTTAAAAAGATACCCTAATAATGATTATGGCCAAGTTTTGTTAAATTTGGCCTTGTAGTTTCAGAGGAGAAGATTTTTGTAAAAGATAACAAAAATTTAGGAAAAATTGGTAAAAACTGACTATAATGGGCAATAACTCCTTAAAAGGTCAACTGACCTTTTTGGTCAAGTTGACTTATTTGTGGATCTTATTTTGCTGAACATTATTGCTGTTTACAGTTTAACTCTATTGATAATAATATTAAAGATAGTAACCAAAAACAGCAAAATGTTACCTCGTGTTAGATTTGCTCTAAATGCTTTGATTTCAGAGTTATAAGCCAAAATCTACATTTTACCCCGATGTTCTATTTTTAACCATGGCGGCCATCTTGGTTGGTTAGCGGGGTCACGCCACACATTTTTTAAACTAGCTACCCCAATGATGAATGTTGCCAAATTTGGTTAAATTTGGCCCAGTAGTTTTAAAGGAGAAGATTTTTGTAAAAGCTAACGCCGGACGACGACGACGGACGACGGACGACGGACGACGGACGCCGGACGCCAAATGATGAGAAAAGCTCACTTGGTCCTTTTGGCCAGGTGAGCTCAAAAGGTTGTCAGCTTTCTATCGAACACTTTAGATATTGCAGGAAATGACAATAATCATTTTTTTTTAAACTTATCATAAAACCTATTGTTTTTTAGTAGCAATAAACAAAAAAACTATGTTAATTGGACATGCTTTGATACTATATATGCCCTTGAGTTTTTACTAGATAACATTTTTGTTCGCTTTGGGGATTCCGTATATCGTCAGATTATCGGAATTCCAATGGGAACTAACTGTGCACCACTTATTGCGGACCTCTTTTTGTATTGTTATGAGTTACAATTTATGACAAAAATAAGCAAAGACCCATCATAACAACATTTGATAAACAAATTTAATAATACTTTTAGATATCTGGATGATATTTTGGCTCTCAATAATGACGACTTCAGTATGTATATTAATGAAATTTATCCTGCTGAACTTACTTTAAATAAAGCTAATACTAATAATTATCCGTTTTTAGATGGTGACGTTCCCTTGTCACCATCTTACGGTGTTTATATATCTCAACTTGTACGATTCGCTCGTGTTTGTAACAATGTTTTAGATTTTAACGAGAGAAATTTATGTATTACTGAAAAATTATTACACCAGGGTTTTCGATATCACAAACTAGTCAAAACTTTTACTAAATTTTATCATCGGTATAAAGACATCATTCGTAAATATAGCTCAACATGCAGACTTTTTATACGTTCAGGTATTTCACATCCAATTTTTATGGAAATATTCTTTATAAAGCACAAAGGTGTCAGTATTCACCTCAGAAACTTACAAAACCTTTAAATAGACTGATTAAGAAGGGATATAATTACGATACTGTTGTCAAGTCATTAAAGATTGCATATTTTGGCGTTAATATTGAGTCACTGATAAGGTCTTTGCGTCGGAACTAAAGACATTTATTCTAAAAACAGTTGTTGGCATGACACGGGTTATGTTCTTCTCATATATGTTATGATGGTATGATACTAAACCCCTAACGGGAAGGATTGTGCCTGAGGTTCATACGATGAAATCATAATCTTTCAGTCAGTTTAATTGAAGTCTGGAGCTGGCATGTCAGTTAACTGCTAGTAGTCTGTTGTTATTTATGTATTATTGTCATTTTGTTTATTTTCTTTGGTTACATCTTCTGACATCAGACTCGGACTTCTCTTGAACTGAATTTTAATGTGCGTATTGTTATGCGTTTATTTTTCTACATTGGTTAGAGGTATAGGGGGAGGGTTGAGATCTCACAAACATGTTTAACCCCGCCGCATTTTTGCGCCTGTCCCAAGTCAGGAGCCTCTGGCCTTTGTTAGTCTTGTATTATTTTTATATTAGTTTCTTGTGTACAATTTGGAAATTAGTATGGCGTTCATTATCACTGAACTAGTATATATTTGTTTAGGGGCCAGCTGAAGGACGCCTCCGGGTGCGGGAATTTCTCGCTACATTGAAGACCTGTTGGTGACCTTCTGTTGTTGTTTTTTTATTTTGGTCGGGTTGTTGTCTCTTTGACACATTCCCCATTTCCATTCTCAATTTTATTTGTTTTGCCGTAATTATATTCATTGTACAAATAGAAACGATTGACAGTGTGTCAGTACTTACAAATACTCTAGGTATGTTAATACCAAAAACGTGTTTGATTCTATTGAGGTGATGCTGTTGTATGCCAGATTTCTGAAAGTAGGAACATCAAGATTAACAAAATACAAAAGTCAATATAAAAATATAGGAAAGTGATGAGGAGGAATACTGTTTTGATTTTATACATTTAACAGTTTGTCTAAATGTATTCAAAATCCGCATTTTATAATTTCTTTGCTAACAGAAATTTAAAAAAAAACATTACAATTGTATTCAGAAGACAAATGAGAATTCATTTAGTTCTGGAAAGTTTTGTCCACATGACAAGATTCACGACAATAAACATTTTTTTTATTTTTCGAACTTATATGATAGAAGCCTTTGTTTGTTTGGTTTTCTTTAGTTGTGTTATTGTTTAAACTCCATATGTTTTTAGAACTCCAGGATTGCACAATGAGAGCCGTGGTGTAGTGGTTAGTGCATCGGACTACTAACACAAAGGTTCCTGGTTCGATTCCCGTTTGGGATGAAAATTTCAGGAACTCAATTTTCGGCTCTCCCTTGACACCATTTGCGAGTATGGTCTTGAGGAAACGATGATAGTCCGTCGGACGGGGACGATAAATGGCTGACCTGTGTTAAGAGAGAGCCATATCTCTTGCACGTTAAAGACACCCTTGTAGATTTCGAAAAAGAGTAGGCTAATGCCGCTACAAGGCAGTACTCGCACCCGCAAAGTGGAAAGGGATTAATATAAGTTGTAAAAACTTGTTTCCCAATCCACTATAAACAAATATGTTTAAAACTAAAATTGCACAATTATAAATGATAGACAGCGTATCAATACTTACAACCTCTTTAGCGATGTTAATTCAAAAAACGTATTTGGTTCTATTGAGGTGATGCTATTTTTTTTCCAGATATCTGTAAGAAGGAACATGAATATGATAGATTAACAAATGATCTTTTATTCCTAAACTAAAAAAATATTATATTTTAAATGAAAATAAATGTTTTCGTCGGTCAAAGGATAAACAAATACAGATTTAAGCAGTATATATACTGAAAGTGTTTATAATGCGTAGTTAGACATAAAGGCTTGTCAAAAGATGTGAACTATTTGCAGTATTTTCTATATTACATTGGACATTTAGTTAAAACTGAGAGTAGATCGTTGACGTTTAATTAATATAAAGAGAGAGAGAGAGAAATACGGACTTATTCAGAAAGCTGATGAAGAAATAAAAAATGTTTGCATTTTGAATATTTGTGTTTTAGATCGATTGTTTAAAAACCATATGTATAGACAATTACACAAAATGAACAGAAAATTGCGATAAATAAAGATATAAGACAATTTGCCGTTTCGGAATCTAATGCATCCTGGCTTATATTTTCAAAAGTGTACACCAAAACGTCCTGATTGGTTAAAAATGTCATTAACAATGGTGTACGAACAATAAAATAGCCCATTATTCCTTAATTCTAAAACGACCAATGACACAAACAGATTTAGACTGACTATTATTTTATTTCAAACATTGTACATTCTTTATCCTTATCATAAAAAGAACGTTTATTAAGATTAAGATTAAGACTATAAAACAATGTTGACTGACATGTTTGTTTGTTTTCTTCACGCATCATTGTCAAAATATTACAATTTGATGCGACTGTCAAAAAAGTGATAGGTTAAGTTATCTTTAAAACCAGGTTCAATTCACCGTTTTCTACATAAGAAAATGCCTATACCAAGTCAGCAATTTGACAGTTGTTATTCATTCGTTTGATTAGTTTGAGCTTTAGATTTTGCTATTTGATTAGGGACTTTCTGTTATGAATTTTCCTCGGAGTTCAGTATTTTTGTGATTTTACTTTTAAGTTAATGAACACTTTCCAGTATGTAAAAAAATAAAACTGTCAATTCTTAGATTCAATCTTTGGTTAACATTAATGTTCTCCTGTTTAAGAAATGTTTGATGATTAGAGTAATCTTATCTCGTGTAACAATAACTTGATTTAATAGAGAAATAAATATTTAAAGTATTTTGAACAAAAAATGGTAGATTGCAAGCCATCCAACCATTCCGTGCCAATTAATTTCCATAGAATACATTTATGAAACACGAATTATGAAGAAAGCGTAATCACTGTTTGTTATATTCCGCTAAATGGACGAAGAATGTTATGATGTGTCAAAATAAATAATTTCACAAAACAAAGTCATATTCCAGTGAATTACAGTACTTACAAACGCGTTGTATTTGATGGAATATCATTTGGTATTTCCATCAAATTTCTGGAAGAGCATGATGAAACGGTTCGGTCACATGAACACATATAAGAACATCCCTGGACTAAATCAACTATTGATAATCTAACAATCAGCATGATTCCTATTGTCAACAACATCTTTAAAAGTAATGGTATTCTTCTTCTGCTTTTACTAAAAGTATCTGAAATATGTCATAATAATATAAATAATATTTGTAAAAGTCTGCAAATATCAGAATTATCATTCAGTCGTTCTAACTTGCAAGATCACTGTCATTAATAAAACTGCCTTTGAAAAAATAAATGATGATAAATTTAAGTTTGCATTAGGGGATTTGCCATGAAGAAGCTGTGACGATTAAATCGAACTGTATAACGAAGACGAATTATTCCGAACAAAGTAACAACGAGGGTTTAATTTGCAAAATTATAATGCCCAAACACATGCCGAACATCTATTAGGTTTGGTGTATTATAGGTAACCATATAACATTTATTAGCTTATCTGTTATCTCTTTAATCAATTCAGAGCTTCAGATTGCAAGGTATTCGTTGTATATTGTTTGTAAACAACATAAAATCTTGGAACCTTAACACCTAATATTGCGGAAGAACCCACTGATATAAGATTGATAAACAAAACAGTATAAGTCACCAAAATATCTGAATCGTTGTTCAGAAAAAGAAGTATGGAATTTAAGTAATCAATAAATGTATTGTTGTGTATTGTGTATTTCTAGTACTGTTAATCGCCATGGCAGTATCAGTTTGTTTTCGAATTATGAGTTTGAATGTCCCTCTGGTATATTTTGCCTCAGTTTTGAAATCAATGATACATTTATTTTATCTTCCTAAATAGTTCATTTTCTTACTAAGTTTAACGTTGATGTAAAACGCAGACATTCAATTGACTAATCCACCCATTAAACACAATGAGCATGCATTGTGTGTATATCACATCATGACATTAGACTTACCTTTAATTGTACAGTCGACACAAATGAGTTGTAGAGTAAAGTCACGGCTGCTGTGCATTAATATAGAATGAACTAAGATATGTATACAATGATTTGTAACTTTAATGATGCAGCAGATGTCTTGAAGGCACGTTATCATGTATATTAAAATTTTAATATGATGATTTTTAGTTTTGAGATAAAACTAGAACTGTCATATACAAACTTTGAAAAAACAACAGCTGTATCGAAGGCAGGTATATTAAAATCACAATATATATATTAAAAAAAATACAACACGAGAATATTCCAATAAAACTTAAAATTTTGCAATAACAATAATGTACGTCTGATAAATGTTTCAATAGATTTTCATTGAAAAAGGTATACGAAGTATTTTGGCGGATTTTATTTTGCCGGATTAAAAGCTCTTATCTATACCTTTAAAATTTGTAAGCACGTAGTTATTTAACGAGTTGTTTTCATTTTTTTACAGCACTGGGTCGATAAATCTGCTGGTGGACTATCAGTTAACACGATGTAACAAACTATTATAAAATTGTCCGTTTATAAATTTTGAAATGATGAAGAAGCGAAGGTTTCAAATCCCTCAAGCAAAGTTGGCTTTAGATGAATTTGGCTATTTATTTTAGGTATTTTTGACATATAGCTCTTCAACCGTTTCGGTACTTATACATCATCGGATTTCAGATGTTTGGCTTTGGGTGTTCCTGATGAAGGTAAATCCAGAAAAGCGCGTCGGACGCATGGAATTATTAAACTCGTTGTATTCAATTTTTTTTATGAATTTCTTTCAAATTGACTTTTATTGTGAATTGCTGTGTGTTTCTTTATTATACATTGGGTAGAGGTAAAATGGAAGGGAAGAAATCTCTCAAAAAATGTCTCCCCTTTCTCCGTATTTTGCACCTGTCAAAAGTCTGGAGCCTCTGGCCGATTTTAGTTTTGTATGGGTTTTTTTTAATTTTATAATTGAGAATGGAAATGGGGGATGTGTCAAAGAGACAACAACCCGACCATAAAAGAAACAACAGCAGAATGTCACCAACAGGTCTTCAATGTAGCGAGAAATTCCCGCACCCGGAGGCTTTTTCCAGCTGGTCCCTAAACAAATATATACTAGTTCAGTGATAATGAACGCCATACTAATTTCCAAATTGTACACAAGAAACTATAATTTAAAAAATACAAGACTAACAAAGCCCAGAGGCTTCTGACTTGGAACAGGTGCATAGTTCATTTACATGTTTTTGAGTTAAGTAAGACGTCGATTTTCAATTAACCTCCCATGGACGATCCTTTGGTGTCATTTGGCTGTTCTGCTCTTTGGTCGGGTTGTTGTATCTTTGACAAACAACCATTCTCAATTTCATATTATGGAATGTATCACGTTTTGGTACTTGTCACACGGATAAACCACAATCTAAGACTAATGTCGTTAGTTAGTTCAAACACAGGCACATCGTAGTGATCAATCAATTCGTGAATGTGTCCATAAAATTTACGGAATGTCACTTTAGATCTTTTCTCCTCATATTTCTATTGGAGTTGATAACAGATGAAAGCGGATATATTCATGATGTCGTAAGTACAATCACGTTCTCTTTTCACTAAGTTCATGTGAAAAGACCCTCTATCTTTTTTTTAAGAGCAGACACTCCTGTATATGAAGACCATAAAGTGTGAATAGCTATCGGTTTTAAAAATTATGTAACTAATTATTTTCCAACATTTCTGCAATTGTCGCAAACGCAGTCCGTTTCGTTTCGCTGGTTGTCGTTATTTGTAATTTATATTGATAAACTTTGCGTATTGGAAAAAAATGTATACTGTTTTTCATTTATAAAAATATATATATAGCACTATATAGCAAGCAATAAATGATGTATTATATAAAAATCCTAAATTACATTCTCGCTATATCACAACATAATATTGACACTTATATTTACCAGTTGCTTGTTAAAATGATTATTAAGTTAAGACTAGAAAAAGAAACACCAGACTGTAAATTTAAAAGATTAACAAAAACTAAAACTATGACACAATATCAATATCCTTAACTTAACTAAGCACTTTTATTATCACATAGTTTATAACACTAAAAGAGTTTTGGCACCTTACTTTTGAAGTTCTTAACGGTCTTTATTAGATAAAAGCCCTTACACGGTCGGTCAGTTCAGATTTGACACAGTTAATAACACAAAACGAGTTACGACACCATATATGAACCAGACCCTATATATCATACCAATCAGCCCTACGACCAATAATTTGAAAACTTATTGTGTGCCACTACGCAGAGATATACTCATGTTGTAAGTACCTTCTGTAGTTAGCTATGTACAAATACAATCTACATTCCCTCAAAGTTGCATCATGCTAGGTGAGTTATAATGCAAATCTGTTATATAAGCATGCTAAAACAACAGAGGTTTTATATTGGTGTTCAAAACAAAGAGGAGAAAAGGTAAAACAACAAAAATGCCGAACTCAAAGGAAATTTAAAAACGGAAAGTCCCTAAACAATTGGCAAAAAAAAATGTGTCATGCTATTGTGATAACGAGACAACTTCGCCAGCAATGTGTCCATTGGTCTCTCTATCACGCTCCCACCTAAACTGAATTTTTAAAATAAAATCAGCTTTCGGTAGACTAGTGTTACATTTTCGAGTCTATAGAATCTAGAGTGGAAGAACAGTACATGATATATTAGGCATCAAGATTGAATTGATTGCAATTAAGATGAATAGTTATCGTACATGATCGTAAGATGCAGTCACAGAAATTGTTATTTTGATAATTAAGTCTAAGCAAGAGTCGACTCAAGACAGATTCAAGTGAAAGTAATACACGGCTGGAAACACATAATTTATGCATAGTTACACAACATATCAGCACAACAATGTTAAATCTGCAAATATGCTGCGGCAAATGTTCTCCACACACTGGGATTCGAACTAATTCTTTTTGAATATCGAGACAACATATCTGCTCTATGTCTAGTGATCTCAACCCCTCTGCCAAATTAAATCACCTTTTTGTGCCCTAGTGTTACAATTCCAAGTCAGTAGAAATAGAGTTGTATAATCGTACAATATATTTCGGTACCAAGTCAGCTTGACAGTTGTTATCCATTCGTTTGATGTTTTTATCATTTGATTTTGCAATTTGATAAAGGACTTCACGTTTTGAATTTTCCTAGGAGTTCATTTTTTTTGTTATTTTACTGTTTGTTTACTATGAAATTAGGTCCAAGGATTATAATTTAATATGCCAAAAGTATAAAATGCTTCACGAATTTGCGTGTCATGAAAAATGAGTCTCAGACATTAGCTCGGCATCATCATTAGTAAACACATGGTAAACTGTTCAGAACAATTGTAAAATCATGGAGGTTTATTGTTGTCATGGAGAAGTATGACATAAATAGTAATGGAATACTGTTACAGTCTTGTAGATTGAGAGAAACATGCGCCTTTCGTCGCCAGATTTGTTTTTCATTTTTTTTTTTTTTTAACATTTTCTGATGTAGGGAAACAGACGACTTTCATTATCAGATTTTCAAAACTTTGTCAGCCCCATTTGATTGAGGAAAGACACACCTTTTATAATCCGATTTTTTTCTTTCTTATCAATACTATTACAGCTCTATCTGATAGAGAGAAGCAAACGTCTTTCGCCATTTATGAAACAATGGAAGAAACTTTTTAATGTTTAATGTAGAAATTTTGAGAAAAAAAACATTTACTTATTTTTCAATATTATAATCACAGCTGGACTTGCCGTTTCGCAATTAACAGAGGTCTGTGATTCCTTTTTTGTATATGATAAATTTGTAAACCATCATAGAGTGTCATCAAAAATTAGACAGCAGTTTGAAATATTCCAGATTCAAAAACAATAATATCCTCATTTTTTATCAGAACTTTTCAACCCCATCTGATTGAGGAAAGACACACCTTTTATAATCCAATATTTTTTTCTCAATACTTTTACAGCCCTATCTGATGGATAGAAGCATACGCCTTTCATCGTCAGATTTTTCTCAATACTTTTACGGCCCTATCTGATGGAGAGAAGCATACGCCTTTCATCATCAAATGTTTCGATATTTAAATTAGTATTTGCTAAATAATAAAGAATAATCTTTGATCTGTTATGTTTATAATAACTAGTTTATTGTTTCTTCAGTATTCAAGAATGTGAATAAACACAACTGTTGTACATGAATCATTTGTCGATTGATTTTAAATTTGATATATTCTTCTTTAACATGAAATATAGATTGTTTATATATATATCATAAAGTTGCGTTTTAGTGAAAACTTGTGTGATCAACGCGCAAATCACCTACTGATCATAATACACTTAACAAAACATTAGAGGCAGGCAGATGAATCCAAAGGAAGTGATAAGGGCCTCTCGAATATGTTAACCACGCCACATTCTGTATGTAACTGTCCTAACTCAGAAACCTATAATTAAGTATTTTTCTTTGTGGCAGTGTATAGGTTTTTCGCTTATTGTTTTGTACAGAACTTTTTCCGAATTGTTAATTCGGGGCCTTTCAAAGCTAACTATGCGATATGGTCGTTGTGAATTGCCGTGCGTTTAACTAGGGTTGTTAATCATTTGGTTGATAACAACTGACGGGGTACAGGCATTTTCTCATATAGAAAAATAGATGATTGAAACTGGTTTATTAGCTACCTAAATCTATAGTTTGTGTGTCAATCTGATCAAATTCTATTATATAGACGATATGTGAACAAAACAAACAAACATAATAAACTCATCATAGATACCAGGACTGAAATTTTATATAAACGCAAGACGCACGTTTCGTTTACAAAAAACTCATCAGTGACGCTCTAATAAGAAAATGTTGAATAGGTCAAATAAAGTACGAAGTTGAAGAGCATAGAGTACCAAAAATTCCTAAAAGTTTTGCCAAATACAGCTAAGGTAATTTATAATTGAAGTAAAATAGCCTTAGTATTTCAAAAATTCTAAATTAACAGTAAGTCTATAATTATGAACATATCAATGATAGTTCAAGTCAACACAGAAGTGCAGACTTCTGGACCGGTGATACCCTCGGAGAAATTAATCTCCGCCAGCAGTGGCATCGACCCAGTGGTTGTAAATCACTATAAAACAATCAAATATTTATCAAAGAATCACAGAACAGAATATAGACAAAGTACACTAGCGAAAATGAAAGACCTGAATACAAAAATTAAGCATAGCACAATAACACAATGACGAGATTTTAACAACAGAGCACCGTAAAAGGGACATCACACAACACAGACTAAACAGTAAAGGTAATATTCAAAACAAATTAAAGAATACTATAACACGTTATTAAGACATGACAAACCATGACAATACCAAGAAACTATACTTCAAGACCATCGTGTATTATTTATAAAATTTATGAAATTGTTATGGAATATTAATCAAAAAGAGGTTGGTACCTGTGGCGTTCTTTGACATACCCCTGGTTCATCAACTTTCTGCTCAGGCACTGGTGACTTAATACAAAGTCTGAGTAGCTGTTGCACTCTCTTGAATATCGAATAACTTTGGAAATGTTTCACCCATATTCATGTAAAGTTGCTACATTGCTTAAGAGGTGGGGGAAATTGATATTTACGAAATTAAAATCGTCTCATAGATTGTGGTACTGAGATGACCATGTTGGTCACATTTAAGTTTGTTAAGTGTGACGGAGGAAGCAGTGTCTGTTGTTTCTTTAAATTCTCAGTCCTGACTAAGGAGGATACAATAATATAACCCAATCTGAAAAGTTTGAATTCATAATGGAAAGAACATCACCAATATATCTGAATGTGAAATTAAATAAACTGGCATCTGTTATCTTCTTGTTTTTGACAATGTCAGAAAAACTCCAATTCATTTGAAAAAAAGTCGGCAGAAAAGGCGAACAGTTTATTCCCATGAAATGCAGACATGAAGTGTCGTCCAAGTCTTTGATGGAGAATTGTCTCAGTGGCAATCATTCTACATATTTTAATTTTTATAAGACACAGTGTGGTCAGAGTCATTGGTGGAGAGGTGACACATTGGTAATCATTCGACATAATTTATTTTTATAAGACACAGTGTGGTCAGAGTCATTGGTGGAGAGGTGACACATTGGTAATCATTCGACATATTTTATTTTTATAAGACACAGTGTTGTCAGAGTCATTGGTGGAGAGGTGACACATTGGTAATCATTCTACATATTTTAATTTTTATAAGACACAGTGTGGTCAGAGTCATTGGTGGAGAGGTGACACATTGGTAATCATTCAACATATTTTAATTTTTATAAGACACAGTGTTGTCAGAGTCATTGGTGGAGAGGTGACACATTGGTAATCATTCGACATATTTTATTTTTATAAGACACAGTGTGGTCAGAGTCATTGGTGGAGAGGTGACACATTGGTAATCATTCGACATCTTTTATTTTTATAAGACACAGTGTTGTCAGAGTCATTGGTGGAGAGGTGACACATTGGTAATCATTCTACATATTTTATTTTTATAAGACACAGTGTTGTCAGAGTCATTGGTGGAGAGGTGACACATTGGTAATCATTCGACATATTTTAATTTTTATAAGACACAGTGTGGTCAGAGTCATTGGTGGAGAGGTGACACATTGGTAATCATTCGACATCTTTTATTTTTATAAGACACAGTGTTGTCAGAGTCATTGGTGGAGAGGTGACACATTGGTAATCATTCTACATATTTTAATTTTTATAAGACACAGTGTTGTCAGAGTCATTGGTGGAGAGGTGACACATTGGTAATCATTCGACATATTTTAATTTTTATATGACACAGTGTTGTCTAAGTCATTGGTGGAGAGGTGACACATTGGTAATCATTCGACATATTTTATTTTTATAAGACACAGTGTGGTCAGAGTCATTGGTGGAGAGGTGACACATTGGTAATCATTCGACATATTTTATTTTTATATGACACAGTGTTGTCTAAGTCATTGGTGGAGAGGTGACACATTGGTAATCATTCGACATATTTTATTTTTATAAGACACAGTGTGGTCAGAGTCATTGGTGGAGAGGTGACACATTGGTAATCATTCGACATAATTTATTTTTATAAGACACAGTGTGGTCAGAGTCATTGGTGGAGAGGTGACACATTGGTAATCATTCGACATATTTTATTTTTATAAGACACAGTGTTGTCAGAGTCATTGGTGGAGAGGTGACACATTGGTAATCATTCTACATATTTTAATTTTTATAAGACACAGTGTGGTCAGAGTCATTGGTGGAGAGGTGACACATTGGTAATCATTCGACATATTTTATTTTTATAAGACACAGTGTTGTCAGAGTCATTGGTGGAGAGGTGACACATTGGTAATCATTCGACATATTTTATTTTTATAAGACACAGTGTTGTCAGAGTCATTGGTGGAGAGGTGACACATTGGTAATCATTCAACATATTTTAATTTTTATAAGACACAGTGTTGTCAGAGTCATTGGTGGAGAGGTGACACATTGGTAATCATTCGACATCTTTTATTTTTATAAGACACAGTGTGGTCAGAGTCATTGGTGGAGAGGTGACACATTGGTAATCATTCGACATATTTTATTTTTATAAGACACAGTGTTGTCAGAGTCATTGGTGGAGAGGTGACACATTGGTAATCATTCGACATATTTTATTTTTATAAGACACAGTGTTGTCAGAGTCATTGGTGGAGAGGTGACACATTGGTAATCATTCGACATATTTTAATTTTTATATGACACAGTGTTGTCTAAGTCATTGGTGGAGAGGTGACACATTGGTAATCATTCGACATATTTTATTTTTATAAGACACAGTGTTGTCAGAGTCATTGGTGGAGAGGTGACACATTGGTAATCATTCGACATATTTTATTTTTATAAGACACAGTGTTGTCAGAGTCATTGGTGGAGAGGTGACACATTGGTAATCATTCGACATATTTTAATTTTTATATGACACAGTGTTGTCTAAGTCATTGGTGGAGAGGTGACACATTGGTAATCATTCGACATATTTTATTTTTATAAGACACAGTGTGGTCAGAGTCATTGGTGGAGAGGTGACACATTGGTAATCATTCGACATATTTTATTTTTATAAGACACAGTGTTGTCTAAGTCATTGGTGGAGAGGTGACACATTGGTAATCATTCGACATATTTTATTTTTATAAGACACAGTCTTGTCAGAGTCATTGGTGGAGAGGTGACACATTGGTAATCATTCGACATATTTTATTTTTATAAGACACAGTGTTGTCAGAGTCATTGGTGGAGAGGTGACACATTGGTAATCATTCGACATATTTTATTTTTATAAGACACAGTGTTGTCAGAGTCATTGGTGGAGAGGTGACACATTGGTAATCATTCGACATATTTTATTTTTTATAAGACACAGTGTTGTCTAAGTCATTGGTGGAGAGGTGACACATTGGTAATCATTCGACATATTTTATTTTTTATAAGACACAGTGTTGTCTAAGTCATTGGTGGAGAGGTGACACATTGGTAATCATTCGACATATTTTATTTTTTATAAGACACAGTGTTGTCTAAGTCATTGGTGGAGAGGTGACACATTGGTAATCATTCGACATATTTTATTTTTATAAGACACAGTGTGGTCTGAGTCATTGGTGGAGAGGTGACACATTGGTAATCATTCAACATATTTTAATTTTTATAAGACACAGTGTTGTCTGAGTCATTGGTGGAGAGGTGACACATTGGTAATCATTCAACATATTTTAATTTTTATAAGACACAGTGTGGTCAGAGTCATTGGTGGAGAGGTGACACATTGGTAATCATTCGACATCTTTTATTTTTATAAGACACAGTGTTGTCAGAGTCATTGGTGGAGAGGTGACACATTGGTAATCATTCGACATATTTTAATTTTTATATGACACAGTGTTGTCTAAGTCATTGGTGGAGAGGTGACACATTGGTAATCATTCAACATATTTTAATTTTTATAAGACACAGTGTGGTCAGAGTCATTGGTGGAGAGGTGACACATTGGTAATCATTCGACATATTTTAACTTTTATAAGACACAGTTTTGTCAGAGTCATTGGTGGAGAGGTGACACATTGGTAATCATTCGACATATTTTAATTTTTATAAGACACAGTGTGGTCAGAGTCATTGGTGGAGAGGTGACACATTGGTAATCATTCGACATATTTTAACTTTTATAAGACACAGTGTTGTCAGAGTCATTGGTGGAGAGGTGACACATTGGTAATCATTCGACATATTTTAACTTTTATAAGACACAGTTTTGTCAGAGTCATTGGTGGAGAGGTGACACATTGGTAATCATTCGACATATTTTAATTTTTATATGACACAGTGTTGTCAGAGTCATTGGTGGAGAGGTGACACATTGGTAATCATTCGACATATTTTATTTTTATAAGACACAGTGTTGTCAGAGTCATTGGTGGAGAGGTGACACATTGGTAATCATTCGACATATTTTATTTTTATAAGACACAGTGTGGTCAGAGTCATTGGTGGAGAGGTGACACATTGGTAATCATTCGACATATTTTATTTTTATAAGACACAGTGTTGTCAGAGTCATTGGTGGAGAGGTGACACATTGGTAATCATTCAACATAATTTATTTTTATAAGACACAGTGTTGTCAGAGTCATTGGTGGAGAGGTGACACATTGGTAATCATTCGACATATTTTAACTTTTATAAGACACAGTTTTGTCAGAGTCATTGGTGGAGAGGTGACACATTGGTAATCATTCGACATATTTTAACTTTTATAAGACACAGTTTTGTCAGAGTCATTGGTGGAGAGGTGACACATTGGTAATCATTCGACATCTTTTATTTTTATAAGACACAGTGTTGTCAGAGTCATTGGTGGAGAGGTGACACATTGGTAATCATTCTACATATTTTAATTTTTATATGACACAGTGTTGTCTAAGTCATTGGTGGAGAGGTGACACATTGGTAATCATTCGACATATTTTATTTTTATAAGACACAGTGTGGTCAGAGTCATTGGTGGAGAGGTGACACATTGGTAATCATTCGACATATTTTATTTTTATAAGACACAGTGTTGTCAGTCATTGGTGGAGAGGTGACACATTGGTAATCATTCGACATATTTTATTTTTATAAGACACAGTGTTGTCAGAGTCATTGGTGGAGAGGTGACACATTGGTAATCATTCGACATATTTTAATTTTTATAAGACACAGTGTTGTCAGAGTCATTGGTGGAGAGGTGACACATTGGTAATCATTCGACATATTTTAATTTTTATAAGACACAGTGTGGTCAGAGTCATTGGTGGAGAGGTGACACATTGGTAATCATTCGACATATTTTATTTTTATAAGACACAGTGTGGTCAGAGTCATTGGTGGAGAGGTGACACATTGGTAATCATTCGACATATTTTATTTTTATAAGACACAGTGTGGTCAGAGTCATTGGTGGAGAGGTGACACATTGGTAATCATTCAACATATTTTATTTTTATAAGACACAGTGTTGTCAGAGTCATTGGTGGAGAGGTGACACATTGGTAATCATTCAACATATTTTATTTTTATAAGACACAGTGTGGTCAGAGTCATTGGTGGAGAGGTGACACATTGGTAATCATTCAACATATTTTATTTTTATAAGACACAGTGTGGTCATAGTCATTGGTGGAGAGGTGACACATTGGTAATCATTCGACATATTTTATTTTTATAAGACACAGTGTTGTCAGAGTCATTGGTGGAGAGGTGACACATTGGTAATCATTCGACATATTTTATTTTTTATAAGACACAGTGTTGTCAGAGTCATTGGTGGAGAGGTGACACATTGGTAATCATTCGACATATTTTATTTTTATAAGACACAGTGTTGTCTGAGTCATTGGTGGAGAGGTGACACATTGGTAATCATTCGACATATTTTATTTTTATAAGACACAGTGTTGTCTGAGTCATTGGTGGAGAGGTGACACATTGGTAATCATTCGACATATTTTATTTTTATAAGACACAGTGTGGTCAGAGTCATTGGTGGAGAGGTGACACATTGGTAATCATTCGACATCTTTTATTTTTATAAGACACAGTGTTGTCAGAGTCATTGGTGGAGAGGTGACACATTGGTAATCATTCTACATATTTTATTTTTATAAGACACAGTTTTGTCTAAGTCATTGGTGGAGAGGTGACACATTGGTAATCATTCGACATATTTTATTTTTATAAGACACAGTGTGGTCAGAGTCATTGGTGGAGAGGTGACACATTGGTAATCATTCGACATATTTTATTTTTATATGACACAGTGTTGTCTAAGTCATTGGTGGAGAGGTGACACATTGGTAATCATTCGACATATTTTATTTTTATAAGACACAGTTTTGTCAGAGTCATTGGTGGAGAGGTGACACATTGGTAATCATTCGACATATTTTATTTTTATAAGACACAGTGTGGTCAGAGTCATTGGTGGAGAGGTGACACATTGGTAATCATTCGACATATTTTAATTTTTATAAGACACAGTTTTGTCAGAGTCATTGGTGGAGAGGTGACACATTGGTAATCATTCAACATATTTTAATTTTTATAAGACACAGTGTGGTCAGAGTCATTGGTGGAGAGGTGACACATTGGTAATCATTCGACATATTTTATTTTTATAAGACACAGTGTGGTCAGAGTCATTGGTGGAGAGGTGACACATTGGTAATCATACGACATCTTTTATTTTTATAAGACACAGTGTTGTCAGAGTCATTGGTGGAGAGGTGACACATTGGTAATCATTCAACATATTTTAACTTTTATAAGACACAGTGTTGTCAGAGTCATTGGTGGAGAGGTGACACATTGGTAATCATTCGACATATTTTATTTTTATATGACACGGAGTGTCCACAGAGTGAGTGTCCACAGACTGAGTGTACACATAGTGAGTGACCATAGAGTGAGCAGGGCTCACACTACTTCAGAATTATAGGGAGAAGTGACTTCTCTTTTTGAAACTGATAGGGAGAAGTGGTGAGATTTGAAAGAGATGTGGTCATTCGTGCGGTGCGTTACAATGTTTGGATTTTACTGTAGTATAAACGGTCATTTGTAAATAATGTTCTTTTTATATTGTTCAATTTTTATCTGAGTATTCAATTAAAGTAACATTTCAAATCAAAAGTTGTTTAAATTTTACTAAGGGCCTTGTGAGAAACTACCAACTAAATATCAAGCACTAAATTTTTTTATTTTTTTTTTAAAAGGTAAAGAAATTATAAAAATAACAATAACAATTTAATTAAAAACTAGCTTGTGTATGAAATTCAGTGTTTCTCATCAAAAGATATATAAAGGTAAGCTGGGCCATAATATATTGACATTAGTGTTATAGTCTAAGAGTTAAGCAATTTTATTAATTGTGACTGTTTGTTTAACGCATCATGTAAATGTAGCGGAATTTGATGAGACTGTTATTAAAGTGAGAGGGTTAGCGCTATAGAACCAGGTTTAATCCACCATTTTCTACATTTGAAAATGCCTGTACCAAGTCAGGAATATGACAGTTCTTGTCCATTCGTTTTTGATGCGTTTTGTTTTTTGATTTTGCCATGTGATTATGGACTTTCCAAATTGATTTTCCTCTGAGTTCAGTATTTTTGTGATTTTACTTTTTACATTACAATCCATTTTAATTATAGGTCCACAGAGTGAGTGTCCACAGAGTGAGTGTCGTACATAAATTTATATATTTTTTTAAAGATTAAGTAAAACTTCATATAAAATCATTTATTACATTATTGTATACATTATTGTTCTTCTTCTCAAAGTCTGATTAATGACTAGAGAAAAGATATGAAAGGCAAATAGTGGTAAACCGGTTAAAATCAAAGACTCTTTAACAATCAAACACCAGTCAAAATCAAAATTATTTTTACAGTCAAACAGAAGTTTGATAAGCATACAGTAAAACCTGTCTTTTAAAAAATAAAGGAAATTAAAGGCAAATTGAATTAAAACAAAGAGATATAAGCCTCTATTTCAAGACAATAATGTGATCACTGTGAAATTGTCACTTATAATTAAGTGCCAGTCTTTGTAAGAATCAGGCAATTTTTAAGAAAATAAAAAACATGACCGGAAGAAATCCCATCGACAAAAATTATCCAAATAAAACATTGACTTTTCCTGGTAAAGGAGTAAATAAAGAAAAGTAATGAGGTCTTTCTGTAATAGGTCAATAGTAAAACACATCATATATTAAATAATAAGTACACATAACATGTTATATTTCGGACACAATAAAATGATATCAATCATAATCAACATTTCTGCAATTTAGTATTATATCATTTAACACAATTCCCAATAACTTTTATCCTTGATTAACAATGCCTGAATAAATAGATCTTTAATCAACAAGGACAAAATATTGGTGTACACTTTTGAAAGTGCTACCCAGAATGCATTAAATTCTGCAATGGTTTTATTATAAGATTTGAATCATTACTGAAAAAAATACATTAAAATTACATAATATAAATTAACAAGGCTAACATCTGTGATAGATATTCTAAAAAGTTAAACAAAAACATACATATATATGTATACAATAAAATGCAAATAATATTATAATGATTCTACCGTACTAGCTATACTTCAATTGTATTGGTCTACAAAAATACTTAACACAAAACAACATAATTTGTTCTTTTAAAACGACATATCACAAAATATTAATATAATACAAATAACAAGTCTACTAGCAACATAAAGATAACAGCAGGATCATTGACTATACACAACAGCCCGGGTGGCTTTTGCTTTTTCCACCGGCCCACTAGCTATAATCTCTTTTTTTGTAAAAATAGTGATTACAAATGCTTAACTGCTTTTTTTCAATTGACTGTACTTGCCGTTCTAGTGATTAAACAAAAGAAATTGCATGCAACTCCTATGGGTTGGCAGAGTGGACAAGCTAGAAATATTGCCCACCCGGTGCCCACTCCCACTATGGACAGGAGAACAAAGCAAAATCCACCTAAGCTATAGTGTATAATTGACCTAAACATACAATAATTCAAACAATAAATGAGCTGCCATGGATAGAAATTAGCTCATCATAGGTACCAGGATTAAATTTAATTGACCTTATGCAAATGAATATCAATACATTTGTAAACCTATTTCTGGTTGAAACAACACTTTGCAAAGTCTGTAACTGTTTGAAAATTGAGTTTATATATTGATTGATTGTTGGTTCCTTAACGTCCAATGGCAAATAGTTCATGCATATTCAGGACGAGAACAAGTTCACAATATATACAATAAGTAGGTGTCGGCATAAGAGGCCATTTGGGATGATGGTCGAGGAAATTTGGACTGCCACTGAAAAATTAGGGTATATTGGATAGGGACAGAAATTTTGTCTTGCAACAGGCCACCTACAGGCCCTCAAAGAGTTGTTCATATAAGAATTCTACAACACACACTTGTATTCTTCTTTTATTTGAATGTTCCAAAATCAATATAATTCTTATCCATTAATATGTATAAGTGCGATTGTATAAGGTAGATTTCTATCCAAAGCAGCTCAAATTATTAAGTTACATCTTTTTCTGGTTGAATGTTCACGTATTACTGATCCCTTGTCACACTAAATCTTATTCTATGTATTCACAATTACTGCTTGTTTGAAACAACTAACAAAAACAAATAAGGACCCAAGACTTCAGTTCAGAAAAAAACACTATCTTTCCAGCCACCAAGCATAAATGTAGCAAAATTCATTTTGGTCATATTTTTGGACGTTTTCAATAAATATGTTGTCCCCGCTTTGTTTTCAAATTTAAATACTACCATGCCTCTTAATGCCACAGTATTTGTCTTTTTGGTAGCACCAACATGTTAAAAAAGGGGGATAGAAAAAAAGAAATACAGAGGACAAATACCAGATTACATTTTTATATCATTTTTCTGTATTCTTAAATTTTTTTATCATTTTTCTGTATTCTAAAATTTTTGGCCCATTTTCTCTTTTTATTTTATTTGAGCACCCCTTTATTCTCTATTTCTGATTTTTTTGGCTCTATTTTCTCTATTCTTTTTTTTGTCAATTATTCTGCCCATTTTACCCACTATTCTCTATTCTGGTATTCCCATTCAAACCCTCATATATGAAATGTCATGGGAAAAAGGTTTCAATACAAAATGTTATCGTATATGAAACCAATTCATTTTAATGAGTAATATATTTTTGCTACTTTTTATGACAATTAACATGAATATTTCTTCTCTAACATAAATGGTAAAACAAAATGTCTTTTTACGCATCAATGTGAAAGATTAAAAATAAAACACACCATTATTAAAAGAATCTTGTTACTTTGTAAGTGTAACAAACCATTATAATTTGATTTCACAACAAATGTATTTCATCATTTCTATTTACAGCAATTACAGTTTTAATATTGACTTTTATACAAAATATTTCATTTGGTCAACAAAATAAATAAATAACATTCTTATAAATATAAATTTCTTACAATTTAAATTTCAATGTTTAAGCTTGAATTTTTATTCATTTTCTTTTTTTTATTTGAGATGAGATGGGAAGCATGCAATGATATCAAAAACAAATTACAAAGTTGTAGCTCTCTCATAGAAAATCCAACTATCAGGACATACATCACTAGATTGTTTTGGTAAAATTCATCACTAGATTGTTTTGGTAAAATTCATCACTAGATTGTTTTGGTAAAATTCATCACTGAAGAGTTTCCAAAACACCAAATCTGATGTGGAAAAAATGGCTAAATACTTGATAGTTGTATTAGCAAATTAAGAAAGGTGCACTGAATTGGACTTCAAGTGTTTCCAGTGGATTGATTGACATAATAAAAAATTTCTTCACAGGGGTGGATCCAGCCATTTTAAAAAGGAGGGTTCCAAATCTATAGAAAATCACAGTTAAAATAATAGCACTACTTTCTGTAAATTATAATCTAATTAGTAAATAAAATACCTGTTAAAACATTCTATGTAAATTTTATTTTGAAAAGACTATGACCAGCACACTGTATATGTGTAACACACACCAAAAAAGATTTTGCTACAAAAACTTAATGTATGTCTCTGTGTATTTACTTCAAGCAAACAGGTTCTGTTATTCAGATATTCCATCCCCATTTAAAGACGGATAAACAAACAACCCTACATTGTACAAATAACAAATCAGTTGACAAAAAAATATGCCTATCCTGAACATGTGTATTACAAATGTATTGAAAATCTGTGTATTACAAATGTGTTGAAAATAGAATATGTCAGTCTTGTGTATTACAAATGTGTTGAAAATATAATATTTCTATCCTGTGTATTACAATAGTCATCACATATATTTTTATGGTCGCCATTTGAGCCTTCAGCAAGGTCATGGATATTTGAATTATCATCTATTACAACAAAACTATCATCCTGTCTACATATTGTGTCCTTATATTTTCTATTTCCAATGAAGTCAGTTTGTCTGACAGAGTCATCGTCTATAACAGAGTTGGTCTTACAACATGTGTTATTATTTTTGGGGGTTTGATCAAATGTGTTAGAGTCTATTTCTCTTAGGGCATTTTGGTCAAACTCTGTCAAATGTTCAAATTCATTATTGATCACATTTGGTTTTTTGTACATGTCCTTTTTTAAGGTAGGAAATTCTGCATCATGAAATAAAGGTAATTTTGTGTTTCCAGATTTGGCCACGTCTTTTTTTACAAATTGTACGGAATCTGTTTTAGACAAATTTTGGATTGTTCCTGATTTAGAATTTTGACTTTCTGGTTCTGTCATCAAAACAGATCTTGGAATTGTCCATGCATCTATTTTTGGAATGTTTTGTGTCTGGTCCTCGTTAGAACAGCTGTCTATAGAACTGCCAGTGGATATTTGAAGTAATTCTGAACTTGTTTTTGGAACTGAATTAGAACTGGTCTTAAGATTCGAACTATTCGCCAATTGGTTCTTAAGTGACTCAGAAGATATAACTGTACTTTCACATTCAGAAACATCAGAGCCTTTACGACTTTCGGGAGACAGTTCGGAATTATCGACATCAGAATGACCTCGGTCTGTAGAATCAGAATTACTACGTGCCAGTGTGTCTTCCGACTTGTCAGATAAGTTGTCATCGTTTCCAGACAGTTTTACAAGTTCGTCTAACACAAAGAATGAGTCCTCTGGGTTATCATTACTCTCAGTATTGCTAACCTGTCGAGACATTTCACACATGGCTGATTCAGTGGCTGATATCCCCGTCTCACTTGCACTATGTTCCTCAATACTTGGAGTCACCATACGTTGTGTAGGAATAGGTCCACCTTCTTCATAAAATGTCTAAAAAATATCAATAAAAATAATTAAAGAAAAAAACCAAATGGCATATCATTTACTGATTTATGTATTTATTATATCCTGATTCCTTCTTTATAAAATGTTTAAAAAAATATCAATAAAAATATCACATTAAAATTAACTCTTATCACAGATATGTCTTGCTTTTTTGTAATTTTGATTATGCAAATGTTGACATAGAAATTGCAATAATTAACATGTTACATATGGACCATAATTTGCTATTGGGCTCGTTTCCTATAACTATAGAAAAGTGATAAAATTGTGAATTACTGTAAGAAAAGTTGTAACTACATCTAAAGATGCCACTATTTTTATCAAAATACAAGTGTATGCTACTCTTCCCCAGAAAAAAAATTGAAATATACAAATTTCAAAGATTCTACAACTGTATTTCTGTGTCGCTTCTCGCGTAACTTTTTGCGTCCGAAGAGCATAACGCTGACTGATTTATAGATAATCGTCACCAGCAAATTCGTAACTTTTACCTTTCAAATAGCAAAGAACATGGACCAATAAGAAAAGTCAGAAGAAAATGCTGAGAACTATAAGTATTTATGTAGCAGATGTAAGAACAGTGGCGTGACTTTTGTGTCCGATTTCGTAACGCAAATTTTAGATGATGTAATCTGCTTTGTTGTAATAGAATTCTTTAAAACAATATGGAAATACGAACTCTCGCGAGATGTTCAAACAAGTAAATCAGAGATGATTTACATTCTTATTTTGATCTTCGTAATAATTAAGTAAGAAAATGACGTTATCGTTATGCGTTACATTTCACACGAAACAGAAGTCCAGTTATTTATTAAAATTGTTTTTGTCCTTAAGTTCTAATCATTTCCAGTCATACGTGAAACATGTGACTAACATGTGATCACGCCCTTACAGCCGAACATACGATATACTAGTTCTAAACATTGTTTTTGTTTCCAACGGGATGTTAGCAAACATAATCTGTAGACTTGTTTCGACTTGTTTAAAAAAGGAAAATACAATTTTCAAAAAGATTGCGCCGGGGGTCTATTATTTTTCCTATGTGCATAATGTTGCATTTGATCTTGTGTGAAAATAAATGCCCAATGACTTGACAAAATCGATTTCAGATTTGACCAACGTTTAAACACACTACGTTTCCCAATAACGATGTAAAGGGTCCTTGGAAAATTTAATCGAAATTACGTCTCTTATCATGGTGCCGATGTTCGTTGGATTGATTTTGCTTCAGCAGTAAATATTACTGGATATTTTAGGTGAATAAAGATAATTAAATGAAAAATGCATGTTCATATACCGTTACACTTGGAATGTACAAAGTTGGTAACTTTGTCACAATTTTTAATTAATTTTTTCTATTCATGTTCTGCAAACACTTTTCAGAAACGCAATAAATTTGTCAAAGGAAAAGTAAACTTTTACCAGGCATGACTTGAAAGGAAGTACTTTATTGATTTTAGCCCACTAAAGTAGGTTAAAATGTGGAAACCATGTAGATTGTGTACAGGTCACAAATATCACATGGTGCCTATTTTAAAGATTTTAATTCAAAGTTAAAAGTTTTTTTCTTTACTGGATTTAAAGAATTTTACATTGCCAATGATTTGGAATAAATTTTATATAACTGGAATTTCAAAACAAAATATAAATATATTTTTTTTGGTCAAAACATCAAGATACATTATGGTATCCTGTATCAATGAAGAAAATATGGAAAATTCTGAATAAATTGTACTAATTGTTTTCAAAACAAGCACATATTAAGGAGTTTTATAATACTGTTACATTTAAGATGGATTTTAAGAAAAAGTATACTGTTCAGATTATTTTAAGCAGATTTTGCAATAAAATAAAACTAAAAAAATCCTTTCGGTTTCTTATGGTTTCCTGTCACTTTTAAAAAAAAAATTAATATAACATTGAAAATAGATTTTAAATAATAACATGAAGCAAGTAACACTAGTAATGGTGTTTATTTATGCCTTTTGAATTATTTTGTGCAAAATAAAGAAAATAAAGATTGGTTTCCTGTTTGGTTTCCTGTCGTGAAACGGTGAATCAAAATGTATTAATTTTTTCTCAAAAAACTCAATTGTTCCATTCATACTATTCTAACACCAACACAACCCACAAAATAAAAGTTAAAATTTTAGAACTTATAAACAAGGATACAAAAAGAAACCAAAGGCCGAATACCAAATTATGGTCCATATATGTTAGGCCAATATTCAAAGTCAATGAACCATGACTGAGGTACATGCCTAACCAATCTCCAAGTAAATGAGATGTGCCAATGCTTATACCACTGCATACTAAATATCATTGTCAAGCGAGACAAAAACCACAAGGCATTTAATTTACTGATTTACGATGATTTATGTATTTATTGTATCCTGAATCCTTTCCCTTTAAAGACTTAAAAAATATCAATAAAAAATCACAATAATTGATTGATTGATGGTATTCAAGCCAATCATAGCACTCTTGACTAAATAATGGGGGCCAATTTCTATTCAGGGTTCTGAGGAAGACAAAATATCTACATATGTGTAAAAACAGGCAATCCTAGTAAAACAAGATTCTGATCAAAGAAACAGGAAAGTAAGGTTCAACTGTGATACAATGTGTAGGCCACTCAGCCACCTCCAGTAATGCCCGAAACCTAGATTGATTGATTTATTGTTGATTAACGCCACTTTCAACACTATTGTGCTGTTTCATTTTTATTGGTGGTGGAATCTGAAGTGCTAAACGAGACCTAGCAATCTTCAGTAGAAAAACTGACAATCCCAGTCAATTAAGATTGAAGTTGAAGGCACCTGCCCCTTACTCGATTGGAAACTCATAACCTCAGTGTTGACTGGCTGGTGATACAGTATTTCGATAATTAACAACTCGGTTAACAAGGCTCCTGCAAAATTCTTTTCTATGGAAAAAGAAAGAAAATTACTTGGAGGTTATCAATAAAAATTCTAGTTGCTAGCTTTTCATCATTTGGTTACTGGTGGATTATTGTTTTATTGGCAATCGTACTATATCTTCTATTTCTATATTTAGATGACTGAGGGTGACTAAGGGGACTTATGTCATGCTCTTATTATGATGACTACAGCTTAGGTGGTTTTTTTTAACTTGGAGGGACTTACTGTATAGTGGGTTATTTCCCTAGGTGTAAAATTACATGATTTTCATTGAAAAAGGTATACGAAATATTTTGGTGGTTAATATTTTTACGGATTCAAAACTTTTTTCAATACCTCTGCATGAACACTATTAAATTGGCAGAATTTATTTTGATGATTTTGTTCAAATGCAAAATTTTACACCCAGCAAAAATAACCTGCTATATGGTATGTCTTGCTACATTTATAAATATTAGTTTTAAACCTTTCTTACCTTTCTAGCTTGGACCTGTTCTAAGGAAACAATTATTTCTGGAATGGTTGAAGGTGCATTTAGCATCAAGGAGGCAAACTGGGAGAAAATCTGTGGTGCATGTGTAATAGGCTTTGTCTGAAAACCAAAAATAATGTTTAATCATGTGCACGTACAATCTATTCATTGTGCGTGTCACTTGAAATATCTACTTACTGTGTATTAAAATAAACCTTGGCTACTAACCAAATATCGAATATACACAAGTATCCATGTGGTTGCTTTTAACCAATCATATTCTAGAAATGTATAGGAGGTAAGATAAACCAGTATATCCCTCCTTTAAATGGGGGATTAAAACAGCAAATGAATCCATATAAGAATAAAAGGAGATGTAGGATATGCTTCAATGAGAACATCACAAATAATCTAAAACAATGATATTTCTAATTGACCATCATAAAAAAATGTCTGTTGCATCGTCTATCAGTTTTAATCTGTATTTTGTTCTCAGTTGTACATTTCTCTATATTTTACATACAGGTATATATTGTATGTCATACACTAGGCAATTTTAAATATGACATTAGTACAGTTAAGACTTATTTTAATCATACTTACAACACTAAATTTCTTGCCCTTTTTACTCGATCGTCTTCTGGTTGGACGTACACTGGAATAATCGGTATCTTCTGTCTTTTTCAGTAATATATACTTGCCATCGTCTAATTCATCAACTACACCTAAAAAAAACAAATATATTTTTTTATTCACATTCTATCTAATCATGTTTATTATCAAATTCTAGTCAGAGGTTAAATCTTTGATGGCAAAAAACTTTCATGAGACTTGTTTATTGCAGTTTTCACACTGGAAACAACAACATTGCTTTTAAGATTGATGTTCACTGAACATGCTGAATGCTCTAAAATTTTTTGTGAAAAGTCTCATCAACTCTCAATTTTGTTTAAAATTTAAAAATGTGTACAGGGCAAGCTTTGCGTTGATTCATCTTAGAAATGAAAGATTTAACATATTGGTAAAGCATCTTTATGAGCATTAAATAACTTTGGCTTTTTCTTATTTAAGTAATTTATTGTATATATCCGACATGTTTTAAGGAAACACAAACTAAAAAAGGCACCACTGTATTATAACTTAGAGTCTACTTACATTTCATTTGTTTTTCGAAATGATGTTTTGTCTAAATTTCAAACCTGTTCTTTGACCCAGTTCTCCTACCTGTATTTTGTGCTACGTATCTTACCTGTATTTTTAGATGGTTCTTCCACCTCATCCTCTGCAACCTGGAATTTCTGCAGGTAATTTATCAATGTATTACATAGTTTGATTTCATCTTCATATGGCTCTTTCTGTAACCCGTACTCTTCACTGCAATCAAAAATAAATTGGAAAATGGAAAAGTAGTCAGTACTTAAGTGCCTTTATAAAATTTTCTTTTTCTAAATTTCTATAATGTAAAACTAAACTTGAATGTTAACTCCCTGTGCGATCAGGCAAAGATGGCTTCAGATGGATTTTTTTTCTAGATCCTTTTCAGTTAAATAGCTCATCTACTGTTTTTGTACTTATACCTCCTCAGCTTTCAAATATTCCCCTTTGAGAATTCCTGATCAAGATAAATCCAGAATAGTGCTTCATATGCATGCAATTTATGATGTGTTGTAATACTTTTTCTTCTGTGTACAATTTTTCACCCTGATAAAATATTTACATATCATTCTGGAAAGCCTCCATATGAGATTTGCTTTCTTCTTTCCGTTTAAAACTGTCACGTTTCTTTTGTTTCTTCATTTCGTCTTTGACCTCATTGTATTCTTTTTCATGCTGCTTGAATTCATGGATCATGTGACGTTTTCTTGTGTACAATTTGTCAATCTCTGTGAATAAAAATAATCAAAGCACTGTAAGCCCTATAAGCACTCCAACTCATAAATAAAATAAATAAAATAAAATAAAGACTTAATCAACTTTTTTCTAGTTTCAATTCTTTTAAAATCTAGGTGAAGTTCCTTCTGCCAGATAAAATAATACAACATGTTATAGCAGATGCTGATGTCATGATGGATAATCTTATTTTAATCTTTTTTTAATTGCTTCATAATGTACTATACAAAAGGAAGTATAACAGACTAAATCAGTCAAGTTCCATTTGTAATTAAAGGGACATAACTCTAGAACAGTTAGATTTTCAAATGTTCATGGATAGAATGTATAAAATGTTATGATCAATGCTCTGTATTTTGTGTATCTCAAAGGCAGTGATACACCTTTGACGATTTGGACATCATGCAATTTTTCTCAAAAAACCTGACAAAATCAAATGCTATCAAATATTCAAAGTGAAAATTATCTACCACATTTGACATGGTATAGGCATTTTCCAAGGAAAAGTGTGTGTTAAATCTGGTTTTAAATGTAGCTAAAACTCCTACATGAATGATCATACCTTTCTTCAATACATATAACTTGCTCTTTTTCTCTTCTAATAATTTCTTTGTTTCGTCTTCTTTGTTCCTGAGTTGGTTCACATTCTTTTGATATCTCTATAAACATATATATATATATACAAATAATACTCTAGACGTCCTTTGATATCTCTATCAAAATATATGCAATAAATAATCTAAAACGTCTTTGATATCTATATTAATATATAGACAATTAATACTATAGATATTTATAAATTATAGTTGGTCATATCAACAAGAGTAATTTTTTGGCTTGAGCTAGTACTGTGAAAGTGAGAAAAGCAATGCAGTTGAGATAACCAATGATAATCGGTTTACAGCTATTTTACCTATTTGAATGACATAGTTAATTTCATTGACAACAGCACATGCACCCTTAGTTTGTAGAAAGGAAATTTTCAGTAAGATTAAAGGAAAATTTCTTTAAATACCAATAAAGAATGTTATGATCAATGTACTATATTTTGTGGTTCTCAAAAGTAATGAAGATTTAGGTAAGTCAGTACCAAAGGATTCATGCAATCTTTCCTAAAAAAAGCACATGAATTAATATACATGGAAACTCACATCTCTTTCTTCTCTCATTCTCCGCTGTCTTTCTCTTATTTCATCCACTTCTTTCTTTGCTGCTAAAAACTGACTGAAATAGATATCACAGTTTATTAACCCTTTCAACGCTACACAAAAAAATAGAAAAATGGCTGCTGCTGCTGCATTTTTTTTGTGTTCGTTCATTAGAATAGTATATTCTTTTTCAGACTGCTGTATCTTTTTTATTATATGAGATACAGAGAAAGTTATTGCATGAAAAATGCTCAGGAAAGCATGAACTGTAATGTTAGGCAATTATTTTAATGAAATTTTTATCAGGTTACCTGCATTTTCAGGTAATTAACAGGTAAAAGGAGTAATTTATTACGTTTGTATTGAATTTTGAATAAAAACAACTTTTAGTCTTCATTTATTTTGATGTTTAATCTGCCATATAATAAAGAAGACACCAGTTGCTCGATTCCGTAGCGTATTGCACCATACATAATGTTTTATGTTATCGAGGCACAAATAAATGGCTCCGTCCTAAAAAATTTCAGTCAACCTCCGTTTTCCCCCCTTTTTCTACGTCTCGTAATGATCGATCAAATCATATTTCCCACACGAATTAAATGTAATAAACACATTGAGATAACAAGAAACCTTTTAACTTATCCTCGTTGTTAGTTTCGCCATAGAAATGCTGAAATATTTCCATATTTACAGCTTCGTTTCCGATTTCCGCCATTTGCATTTGTCAAAATATTTGTTTTTATTTTCCTTCTATTTTCCTTCTACTGCATGATTTTACAATAAAAATTGCCTGGATTTCAAGCGCAAATGAGACCTTGTATATCCTCGATTCAAACGAGGAAAAATTAGAGAGAACCCAAATGAAAACCGAATGGTTTAAAAGTCCTTATGAAAAATCCTTTGTCATCGCGGCATATGCCGCGAATAGCAGTGGGGAACGGCGTATGTCATCGCGGCATATGCCGTGTATAGCGTTGAAAGGGTTAAATCGGGCAAATCTAAAATTGCGAGGACACAAACTTACAATGAACTTTGTTCTTTGTTACTTTACAAATTGTTATATGTTTTCAAAATTTCAACTAAAAAATAACTTGAAATCAAAAGATTTAAAAAAAAATATTTGACCATTACTGGGAAATGCTTGCACTAAGTATGACTGATTGATTGTTGCTTGCTTAATGTCAAGTGCACAATATTTTAAGCATACTGTGAATTCATTTATTTTCGAGGGTACCAATTTTGCATGGATTGAAGAAAAGTTGTACATACCTCAGATATATCTATATCTGATTTTGTGGTTTGCCAAAGTCTGTATACAATCCTATAAGTAATTGGAACATAGTTGAACACCTTAATTTGTGGATTAACTTAACCCATGAAATCTATGAAATTATTTTGATCATTTGAGACATACCTGAGGTCTTTCTTTGATCTTTTGAGACATACCTGAGGTCTTTCTTTGATCTTTTGAGACATACCTGAGGTCTTTCTTTGATCTTTTGAGACATACCTGAGTTCTTTCTTTGATCTTTTGATACATACCTGAGGTCTTTCTTTGATCTTTTGATACATACCTGAGGTCTTTCTTTGATCTTTTGAGACATACCTGAGGTCTTTCTTTGATCTTTTGAGACTGTCTATTTCTGCTACGATTTTCTTCTCCTCTGTCATTTTGAAGTTCTGAATCTTTAACTGCCATTCTAATCGTCTGAAATGTAAAAATCAGAAAAAGTTATCACAAATACAAATAAAGACAACATCATACAATGCCAAATACCACTAAAGAGATTATGTTCATGCTCTTATACCTCCTAAAAGCGAAGACCTTTTAAATATTTATATTATGTGTAATTATTTTTCTTTGACATAATGACCTCAAAAAACCAATAGACATCTATATCATTATATATGACCATGAAAAGCACATATCATAGTCATTAAGGTGGTACCTAACACTTTAGCTAAAATTATTTGGGCTCCTTTAATTTTGATAAATTAAAAAAGCATTTACTTTGATCCTTTGACAAAAATATAAAAATTTAAACAAATTTGAACCAACCGTTTTATCAGAAAAAATACACTGGTTATATAGCAGTTTGACAAACACTTATTTTGATCATTGAGAAGCTTTATATTACCTTAACAACCCTAATGTGATTAAAACGTTTAGCTGATTTTACAGAGTTATCTCCCTGTAGTGTTAGGTACCACCTTAAGCATCATGAGCTACTTTGCTACATATACACAAATTGTAACTGTAACCCTGGCTTTTTCAATGCAGTTTTGTTTATTGTTGAAAGTTGTTTCATGACCTTCTACATGTTTAAGGTCACTTGGTCTCTATAGGAAAGTTGTCTTAGTGGCAATCAGACCACATCTTTTAATTTTTATATTGACATGTCAACTTTGTATATACTACTTTCACAAATGTTTATAAGAGTCAGGCATGCTGGGCATGAATTCACCATTTGGAAATAGTTACATTGCTTTTTTTTATAATTCATATTTTTGAGGAGATTAATTCCTTTAAAAATAGTTGTTAAGCATTGATTTTCAAACTTGACATTACTGATATAAACATGATTAGAAATAAATTTCATAAAAACCAGACAGAAGGTCACCCGTATTTTGATGTCCCCACATCACTCCACCTTGTAGCACAAAGGACAAAAAACAAAAACATTTATATATGTATAACAGGGAAAAACCCAGCAATACTTAAAAATATTCTAGTATGCCCAAATCCTACACAAAAAAGAGACAGTGGGTAGCAAGGCAGGCAGTTTTTTTTTCAAAGAGACAATAAAATTGAGAATGGAAATGGGGAATGTGTCAAAGAGACAACAATACGACCATAGAAAAACAACAGCAGAAGGTCACCAACAGGTCTTCAATGTAGCGAAAAATTCCCAAACAAGAAGGTGTCCTTCAGCTGGCCCCTTAACAAATATATAACAACTACTTTTGAGAAGGCAGCCATTTTCTGAATATGTAGAGTAAGGGCAAACAACCAAATTCTTTTTTATAGCCTTAAAATTCAAAGGGAACAACTGAATCTTGAATTTATTTACGCTTATGATACAATGCAGATTTAAGTCTAGAAAAGCCCAATTTTAAAATGGGTGAGTGGGGATGATAAGAGATGCACTTTTGTTTCTTGTTGGTTTGCTGTTTAATGCTTGGGGAATTAGAAACCACATTTTTCATGATAATGGTTTACAATGATGTCTATTAATGTCTAATCACCTTATTGCATCATCTATTTTCACGTCACTTCTGTAATGTAGTCTGGACTGTAACTGGTCTTGTATACCTTTCTATAAATAGAATCAAAATACTGGAGTACTGTTAACATAACAAATACATTTCATCAATTGATACAATACATTCATTTAATTCATAAACAATGGATTTTATTATGTTAACATGGTTAAATAACATTAATTGAAACATTTTTCTCACTCTAGTTGTCCATTTGACAACCTAATGCCATGTCACTTTATTTGTCAGGATAGCTAAATGAAATCATAGTTCAGTAAGGTAGTCAGCTTTAGTGCTTTGTAAATGATATCTTATTACAGAAAGGTAGTCAGCTTTAGTGCTTTGTAAATGAAATCATAGTTCAGAAAGGTAGTCAGCTTTAGTGCTTTGTAAATGATATCTAAGTACAGAAAGGTAGTCAGCTTTAGTGCTTTGTAAATGATATCTTATTACAGAAAGGTAGTCAGCTTTAGTGCTTTGTAAATGATTTCTTAGTACAGAAAGGTAGTCAGTTTTAGTGCTTTGTAAATGATATCTAAGTTCAGAAAGGTAGTCAGCTTTAGTGCTTTGTAAATGATATCTAAGTTCAGAAAGGTAGTCAGCTTAAGTGCTTTGTAAATGATATCTTAGTACAGAAAGGTAGTCAGCTTTAGTGCTTTGTAAATAATTTCTAAGTACAGAAAGGTAGTCGGCTTTAGTGCTTTGTAAATGATATCTTAGTACGGAAAGGTAGTCAGCTTTAGTGCTTTGTAAATGATATCTAAGTACAGAAAGGTAGTCAGCTTTAGTGCTTTGTAAATGAAATCATAGTACATAAAGGTAGTCAGTTTTAGTGCTTTGTAAATGATATCTAAGTTCAGAAAGGTAGTCAGCTTTATTGCTTTGTAAATGATATCTTAGTACAGAAAGTTAGTCAGCTTTAGTGCTTTGTAAATGATATCTTAGTTCAGAAAAGTAGTCAGCGTTAGTGCTTTGTAAATGATATCTAAGTTCAGAAAGGTAGTCAGCGTTAGTGCTTTGTAAATGATATCTAAGTTCAGAAAGGTAGTCAGCTTTATTGCTTTGTAAATGATATCTTAGTACAGAAAGTTAGTCAGCTTTAGTGCTTTGTAAATGATATCTTAGTTCAGAAAAGTAGTCAGCTTTAGTGCTTTGTAAATGATATCTAAGTTCAGAAAGGTAGTCAGCGTTAGTGCTTTGTAAATGATATCTAAGTACAGAAAGGTAGTCAGCTTTAGTGCTTTGTAAATGAAATCATAGTACGGAAAGGTAGTCAGCTTTAGAGCTTTGTAAACAATATCTTAGTACAGAAAGGTAGTCAGTTTTAGTGCTTTGTAAATGATATCTAAGTTCAGAAAGGTAGTCAGCTTTAGTGCTTTGTAAATGATATCTAAGTTCAGAAAGGTAGTCAGCTTAAGTGCTTTGTAAATGATATCTTAGTACAGAAAGTTAGTCAGCTTTAGTGCTTTGTAAATGGTATCCTAGTTCAGAAAGGTAGTCAGCTTTAGTGCTTTGATAATGATATCTAAGTTCAGAAAGGTAGTCAGCTTTAGTGCTTTGTAAATGATATATATGTATAACAAGACTTGGCCTATACTGGGCATAATTGATCATTCGCAAACAAAAATTAAAATCACTTTGTTTAAATCTGTAAAATAGTCTTACCTTCTTTGTAATCTGTTGAGAGAATGCCTTGAGATCAGTATCAATTTTCTTCAGTTTCTCAATCACAGCCAGTTTTTCTGCTCTGGTAGCCTTCAAAAAATTCTGGAAGTTTTCTGCAGTTAGAGATCTCTGTGAACTTTGATAAGGAACATTATAAAATAAATTTGAAAAATATGCTATTAACTGAAGTTAACTTTCTCTACAGAAAGTAGGGTATTAATTAATCATGTGTGTAACTTTCTGTCAAGTAGAGTATGCTATTAAATAATCAAGTGTGTTACATGTGTTATTTTCTCTCAAAAAAAGAACAGGTTCTAAATAATCAGGAGTTTAATTTTCTCTCAAAAAGAGTATGGTATTAAATAATCAGACGTGTAACTTTTTGTCAAGGGAGTATGGTATTAAATAATAATGTAATAATGTACTGTAAATTAAATTATTTTTGCAAATACTTTATTTCCTGTTATACCCTATCTAGAAGACTTCACGGCTATTTAGTTTCGCTATTTTCTGATTTACTTGATATACATTGTAGTCTAATAAGGAAAGATCTAGGTTTAACATATTTGCAACGATTTTTATTCATGTTTTTTTTTCTTCTTGCGAAAGTTTACAGTTATTAAAGGTCTGTGATCAAAGGATACAAGAAGAGTTTCTTTCTCTTTAATGATGTTCTGTAGACTTTCCACCTCATCTTCATGTTTTTTCTTATTGGGTGGTTTTACTTTCTTTAGATCCAAGGATGAGTTAGAATTTCCTGTGAAGATAAAATAATGTAGAACAAGCCATATTTTAACTATAGAGGTCCACAGACAACAATACAGAGAGAGCCATAATCTAGAAGTTCCCAAACTCTAAATTAAGACCAATGATTTGCAGCTTACCATAATTATGATGATAATATTCTAGCTTGGATGGTATAGAAATCAAAACAAGAACAAACTTACAAAGATTTACTGAATGCCAAAATGAAGCTTGGACCAGTATTTTGATACATTTTAGCTAGCAGCAGTACCTATATTTAATGCAAAATCAGCTGTTGCAGTGCCTACTGTTCATCCATTTGAGTTCATGGTTTTGCCAATATCAGCAAACAAAGCTTTAAAGAAAAATTTGTACTTTGATGAAAATTTCAATTGGATGGTGGTTCATCTGTTCACAGGGAAACCCAGGAAAATTGGTATCCTAGTTTTTGACCTTTTCAAATTCCTTAGCATCTTTTTATCATTTAGAATATAAACTAGTCATCTTTATATAATAAAATAACATCAAAAGTAAAAGAAATATACTGTTAAAATCAAAACAAAATTTGATGTACATGAAATCTCCAGGACCTTGAAGTGTTGTTAATACATATTATGAAATAATTTGTTGTTCTTCTTGCATAAAAGAGTTTGGATGCATCGTTATTGCATCTTCGTAGACAACATAAAGTCCATGAAAACTTAGTTTTAGTTCAAAAACATATTTAATGGAAGGTGAATCCAAAGCATACATAGAAAATACGCATCATGTTTATTTTGGGAACACCCATGTCGTGGCCATGCCTTTCAAAATCCATGACTTTGCTATATTTGTTCTGGAATGTACCTGCAAAAGTTGCTTCCTTACCTAAAATTTCTTTATCAGCATCGTCCTTTGACTCTGCCGAGTCATCCATAGTTTTTGCATTTGTCCAGAAGAGACAGTTTGGTTACCCTGCCAACAGGTGCCTTTTACATTTTCGTAAATGTAAATACACGTCAACTTAGGACACCATTTTTCTGTTTGTGTCACATGATCGCATTTGATCAATAAAGCTCATAAAAATTTATATGCATCCCCTTTTATGTTTTGTAGAGTAATTAACGTTTTTAATTAATAATAAAAACGCCTGATTAATTTTTATCTCTAAATTAACGTTTATTTTGATACGCTTGATTGATGGCAGTGACATTATGCAAATGAGGGCACTTGCTAATCAAAGTCGTCATATCACCCCGCTAATATTTTTTATTGAAATTAATTCAGTCTATAAATATATCAATTAAGAAGTTACTCTTACAAAAAACAAATAAAAACAAATAATAATCAAATAAGAAAAAAATCCATTAAATCAGCATTTTAAACAAAATGTACTGCACTCATTTTTATCGCGGTTATTTTGAGCAAAATCCGGCTAACTTTTCGAACCTGTTGTTTGGGCGGGAAGTGAAAGCGACGCCATTTTCTCTGTTTTCATGCCGATAAATGATGTGGAATGCCGATGCATATTATTTAAATCACCCTCCTGATTGATTTTACGAATAATTTCGTTATTGCTGTTTTCATAATAAGATATTGTTTAATTTTAAGAGTTGTTGGTGAGTAAACAATAATTGCATCAATTACCGTCTGCTGACAAAATGTAAAATTATAAACGATCGACCCAATTAGGTGTGCATGTAGATTTCCTAAGTCTGCTGTCGAACGATTTAGGATGACAGCTACATGTACAAATCAATTAACTTTGTGCCAAAATATCAACCAAAAATATTAACAGTTCATCCGAAATTTACGTCACTACGTGCTTTATCCATAATCCTGATACCCTCATGAACTCGTCAGATTTTATCTTTTTTTAAGTTCATCTAAAAACGGTTGCACTGAAAAATCCAGTAAACTATCAAATTATGACAATTTCTGTTTGACCGTAAGACTTATTGTCAGTCAGGTAGAGTTTGACCTATTTAATTCAATGAAATGCAGGAACGCTGACCATTATACACCTTATCACTATAAGCCTACTCGGCCGTGGCTTAAACTTTTGACGCATACAACAATCACTTTTCCATTGTGGCGTCAGATATTTTGTTTTATGACGTCAAAATTTTATGGGAACCTGTGTGATATCCAGTAATGGCAGACAAATAGCGAAAAGCTGTATTGTGAATGACCTGAAGAACATCGTTAAGAACCGAATATCACTTGAAATTTTATTGTTAGCATATATTGGTGAATTTTAAGCATTGATTAGGCCGAGAGAAAAAAGCAGAGTTTCTGGTAACCCGACCGACCCTGTTTTTTAGCCCCGACCCTGGATCTTCCAAAAAAAAAAAAAATTTGATCAACCGACCCTGTTTTTGACACAGGCTTCTGATAGATGACATAATATTTTTTCTCTCTTGCTTCTGCTTGCATAGAAAGCCAATAAAACATTGATGAAAGGTGTTCCAAATAGGTTAAAATCCGAAAAATTTGCACAGCAGGTGCTTCAAAAACATTGCAAATGGCACACTTCCAGTTTTTGAAACTATTTACGGATCCGGACTTGGAAAAACCATGATAATTTTCCTGATTTCATTTACGATGTAAAAAAAAATAAAAAAAAAATTCCGACCTTCCGACCCTATTTTTCAAAATGATGTTACCTGAAACACATATCTGTTTTTTTTTTAGGCCTTACTAAATAATAGTATATTATTAAACATATTTCATATTTAAAAATGATTTACAGAAAGCAGGGAAGTCAATAAAAATCATGAAATTTTATAGTGAATACAACCTTCATGTCTTACATGATGATCAAGGAAATCACAAGTCGCCATGTTGGATGGACACAATATATTTATAACAATCTTTATGAACTTGCCTGCTTTGTGTAAGTTATAAATTAGAATATGTGCTAATATCAAAATTTTAAGTGTTGTTTGGATAATAATGCCAATGGTGTTTTTTCGGTCATTCTTGTTACCCAGTGATTATGTGCGTATTGTTCAGGGCTTCCAAAATTTTTCTGAGCCAGCCGGACATTTTATATCTGATCCGAATTTTAATCCCCAAGACTAAGTCACAAAAGGCAATTATGGTAATCAGATGGCCATCCCGATGATTGACATTAGATTAAAAACGATATTAAACTTTACTTTGATATGAATTTGATGTTCTGACATAAACTGTTAAAATTGGCATTGCATCATTCAAAGTGTGCACATCAGCGTGCTCATATCTGCATTAGACTCTTTAATTGTGCATAATGACGTTGTCAAGAACTTTATTTTCGTTTTTAAAGTCACATTTTTCAAAACCGGATGTTGACTTGACAATGGTAAAACATGGACCATAAACGGATACGTAAAATCCGTGTACGTTTACATAGCACGACTGAGCAAAGAAGCTCTTTCCACGTTATTTCTTCAACAAAATACTTGAAATGAACATTAGGTACAGGTATCAATGATAGTTTTAGAATTTTGAAGAAATGTAGGATGCATAATTGAATTTCCCACCTCTGCACATGCGCACACGTGTTCTTGTTCATACAACGTAGTTCTGACGATTTTTTCATGTAAAACCTTTTTGAATGTTTCAAGAAATCAAGTTTATAAATGAATTTATTATAAATTTGATCTTTTGGACTAAATCAATTAGATACAAACCGCTGAAATGTACGAAAGTAATTGTGAATGGACAGATTAATTTATACGATGTCCGGTACTAAAATTAGTTTACCTGTCACCTGAACAGGTAGTTTTCAGCTGTCCAACAACTAATTAGCCGTGATTAAAATTAGAAAGTATTGAAGTAAGGGTTGTTTTGATAGTAATTAATCAACATGTCACTTTTATGACCGGAAATGTATGGCTGTTAAAGGCAAAATGTTGGGTCAAAAAGATCGTGAATTATATTAAAATGACTGAAAAAGCCTTGAAAACTAAAAAGTATATGACCGTTTCATGCTTTTCCCAGCCGGTCTTTTACCGGACATTATACAAATGACCGGAATATATGACCGTTTTGGAAGCCCTGGTATTGTTATGCGTTTACTTTTCTACATTGGCTAGAGGTATAGGGGGAGGGTTGAGATCTCACAAAACATGTTTAACCCCGCCGCATTTTTGCGCCTGTCCCAAGTCGGGAGCCTCTGGCCTTTGTTAGTCTTGTATTATTTTAATTTTGGTTTCTTGTGTACAATTTGGAAATCAGTATGGCGTTCATTATCACTGAACTAGTATATATTTGTTTAGGGGCCAGCTGAAGGACGCCTGTTGTGCGTGAATTTCCCACTACATTGAAGACCTGTTGGTGACCTTCTGCTCTTGGTTTTTTTCTTTGGTTGGGTTGTTGTCTCTTTGACACATTCCCCATTTCCATTCTCAATTTTATGTCCACTCAAGTCTCAAAGCATGTAACAACCATACTTGCAAGGTTTTTGAAAAGAGTGAATATTTCCTAGTGTTGAACATCACTTACGTAAACATCTATATATAGCATGTATATCAATTGAAACCAAAAAGTAAATTTTGTTTTTGAAATGAACATTAATTGTTTTACATTGTCTTATCGGGGCCTTTTATAGCTGACTATGCGGTATAGGCTTGGCTCATTGTTGAAGGCCGTACGGTGACCTATAGTTAATGTTTGTGTCTTTTTGGATAGCTGTCTCATTGGCAATCATACCACATCTTCTTTTTTTATATTAATCAAGTTGATTTAACCTAAAGTTTGTTAATGCGTGTGAAATGTGTACTTCTTTGTTTTGGGATCAACCATTCTTCAGTCAGCTGTGCCATTCATGCGTTGGAATTCATTTTTATCAGAAACAAGATTTCTTTAAGAGCTGAATCCGATCAAATAGCGGTCAATGATAATTAAAAAAATAACAGATGTTTGGCACTATCTTTGAAATGAATATGATGTTTTTAATGCAATAAACGGGTTACATATTTACTTCAGGCAACTTTCATCACATTCTATTGCTGAAACATATATTTTGCCAAAACTATGATTGATTTGATGTACATGTATGCTCTGAAGTTTCATGGAAGTGATACAATATATTGTCTATGCAATATCATACATGTGGAGGAAAAAGGGCAATACAAAATTGCTTTAATTTAGATAAAGGGCTAATTAATGTGATACAGTTTCCTGTACTTTTTGCATGTACATTTTCTCTTTCACTTGCATCTCTGTGTTTTTATATTTTATTTTATTTTTTTCATTTCAGATAACAGATATTCATCATGTTTTATGCACATTTTGTGTTGAGTAAGAAAGGACCGCTCGCTAGAATTTGGTTGGCTGCCCATTGGGACAAGAAACTAACAAAGGCTCATGTGTTTGAAACCAATATAGACAGCAGTGTGGAAGCTATCATGCAGCCTCAGGTCAGGCCATAATTAATTTTCAAATTGTGAAATTAATGTCTTTTAATATTAACCAAGAACTAACAATGTTTATGCCATGAAATTTATGTTTTCATGGACACAAACAGTTCAAGGATAGTAATATTTCTAGAAATGTCCTAATCTAAGCTGTACTATGTCACATGTATTTACCATTTTGTAGTAAGATTGTTATTGAAAAACCAGGACAGGGTGAACAGAAAGTTTTTGAAAGCAGAGAAAACTACACTTTAAAATCAGCATGACTTTATCAGATGACAATAAGTATACTATAAATCAAGGCTAAAAAAGGTGAAGATACATTAATTCAGTCACAGATGTTGTGGTTGTGTTCTAATAGTCTTCTAAATGATAAAAATACAAGTTTTGATTACTCACATCACATAATTTGTGAATTGCCAGTTTTATTTTTAATAATTGTATTTTTACAGGTGAAGTTGGCTTTACGAACCTCTGGACATTTACTGTTGGGAGTATGCAGAATCTACTCCAGAAAAGCCAAGTACCTGTTGGCCGATTGTAATGAAGCATTTGTTAAGATTAAAATGGCTTTCCGACCAGGTGTTGTAGATCTACCAGAGGAGAATCGAGAGGCAGCAGTAGCAGCCATTACTCTTCAGGAAAATTTCCATGACTTTGATACAACCTTGGCTGATCTTAAGTAATTTAATTTAATGTAGAATCGCTTTAAAATATCATCACAGGTTATTAATCTAAAACTTAATAAATAATTAAAACCTTTAAATATTTTTAAGAAATGAAGCTTCTTTTATAATATTATTTGAGTGTAAAAGACAAAGTGTTGACCAAAGTACATTTATATGTTTGCAGGAAGTATGTTTTTACAACCTCTGAAATTATAAAATGTAGTATCCAATTCCTATATTAATTAGATTTTCATGAAATCATGAGTTATATCATGCTTTTTGTATGTTTTTTTATGAATTGATTTTAAATTATCATGTATAGCAGTCTAAAGCTTTTGTATTTTTCAAATTTTATTTTAGATTGTCTTATGATTGTTGTCAGTTAAAATTACAGAATCTAAATTTTCTGGAACAAATCAGAAACTGAAATGGAAAAATAAAATTTAATAATAGTACAAGTAACCGTATTAAAGTGACAAAATTAGATATACTTATTGATTTTAATTTTCAGTGATTTTGATGTACAAGCCCAGTTTTCTGTGAATCAGAGCCGACCAGAAGAAATCACAATGAGAGAAGACCTATCTAGCATTACTTTTGTTGGAGATGATGGATTTGGTAAGAAAGGGTCAAAGAAAAAGGGGGGGGACAGTCAGACATAATCAGAGATCATAACAAGTATAAAATGGAGACAAAGAGAAAATGATTCTCACAAAATTTTACACGAAGGGAGATAACTTTAGTTTGCTCTTGATTTTTACACTCAACAATTATACTGTAAAATATACTAAACAGAACCATTCTTTTTTAAAGGGTAAGAAAAGTTTTATTGGAAGACACTTTAAAACAATAAAGTATTTCTTATCTATCAAATTTTGGAATAAAAACATCTATTCTATTGTGGAACAAAATCTTCAAGAAATGGAAAATTTGAGGGACTCTTTATCAGTTAGGGCTATTCCTGAAAAAAATGTATTGGGGGGTTGGAAGGCAGTTTTTGCCACCCAGACAATTACAATTGAGAATTATAGTGTGAAAAGTTGCTCTGATACCCATCACCCATGTATTATTAATACAATGTGCCTTCCCCCCCCCTTTATACATTTTTTTCTGGAATAGCCCTTACTGGATGTGTGAATTTTACCTTTTTCCTAATAAATTTTTGACCAACATATAGAAAACTACATGTTAAACATTCAAGCATCAACGAAACCTGAAGATCATGCTTTGAATACTATCTGACTTCTTTAGAAAACATAACTTTCAATCAATGAAACCTTAATTGAATTTTTAAGCAAAAACAGTTCTGCAAGAAGGTTTAGACATTGTATATACCAAAAAAAATGGTTAATTATAACAATTTGCACAAAAATTACACAATTTAATTTGACCAGATATTATGGATGATACCTTCTGAGATGAGGATTCAGACATGTGTATAACATTTCACAATTCAAAATTTTAAAAAGATTGGATTTTTTTGTTTGTTTAAAAAAAACAATCACAAAATGATAAAATCACACTCCTGTGGGTCAAAAATTGTTTTTCAAGAAGGTGCAGACATAGTATATATAGGGAAGAGATAAAAAAAAAAAAGTTATAACAATTTTCACAATTACAAGATATATTTAATTTGACTAGATATAATGGATACTTTCGGCGATGAGAATTTTATGTCTGTTCTCTGTGATTCACACAGTTTGTATTGTGCATTGGCCAGTCTGAACTTTATCTGTGAAGTCATGCTAACGGTAGCATGTCAATCTACCATTCCATGCTTCTGCACAATAGATAAGTGTGGGTCACAGTGTCAGACCTTTATTGGTAAGAAACAGATCACTTCACAGTCTTCACGCTCAACCATAAGTCTAACAGCCATGGCTTGTAAAATTCTTCACTACAAGCCAACAGAAACAAACTAAAATTTTCAAAAAATAAAGCTTCAGTATTGTGGGCTTAAAAGTTTGTCGTGAAGGCTGATTCTGACACCTGATTAAATTATCCTGACCCTTATTGTTCTAATACTTGGACTGAGGTCACCAATTATATCAAATTTTTACTAATCATTGTCAAAATTGTAGCAATACTCTTACATTTAAAAAAAAAAATCAAAATTGGGACCTCAAATACCGATCATGTTTAAGTTAAATATTGATGTTTACCTAGAAGTAGAAATTTAAAACAAAAAATAACAATTTTTTGAATTATTTTGATAGTTTAAAATCAGTTATATTTTCATATTGGCTAGTTTTTGGTGGAGGAATTAAGAAATTTGTAATGATCAGATTAATTGTCCTTGGACTAAGAAAAATTATCAATTTTCTGCATTGTTTTCGTCATGTAGGACACTATGTATTGCCATGCAATACTCACAGAATTAGATTATTAATGGAAATGGGGAATATGTCAAAGAGCAGACAACAGCCAAAGGCCATCAATGGGTCATTAATACAGCAAGAAAATCCGGCAGCCAGTGGTGGGCCTCAGCTGGCTCCTAAATAAAAATGTGTACTAGTTCAGTGACAATGGCTGTCATACTTAACTCCAAAACATAAATGAACTTGTATAAACTTACAAGACTAACAAAGGCCATATGCTCCTGACTTGAGACAGGTGCCAACATTGGGGCTGGGGGTAAAATGTTTAGTGAGATCTCAACCCTCCCCAATACATCTAGCCAATGTAGAAAAACAAAAACACAACAATACCATGAATACACACAGTAAAATGTTTGTTTAAGGAAGCTACAATGACATGTTGCTATGATCTTTGTTTAAGGAAGTTACAATGACATGTTGCTATGATCTTTGTTTAAGAAAGCTACAATGACATGTTGCTATGATCTTTGTTTAAGGAAGTTACAATGACATGTTGCTATGATCTTTGTTTAAGAAAGCTACAATGACATGTTGATATGATCTTTGTTTAAGAAAGCTACAATGACATGTTGCTATGATCTTTGTTTAAGGAAGCTACAATGACATGTTGCTATGATCTTTGTTTAAGAAAGCTACAATGACATGTTGATATGATCTTTGTTTAAGGAAGCTACAATGACATGTTACTATGATCTTTGTTTAAGGAAGCTACACTGACATGTTGCTATGATCTTTGTTTAAGGAAGCTACAATGACATGTTGCTATGATCTTTGTTTAAGAAAGCCACATTTGTATAATGACATGCTCCTATGATCTCGTTACAGGAGATATTGGTTTTGATGACAGAGAAATCCTCCGGGACGCCACTTCATTTGAGGAATCCCTCTACAAACAGCCAGATCATGAACCACTTGTTGAAGAAAAAACCCTTAATGAGAATGCTAACGAGAAACCAATGGATGTAGATAATGATATACATGCACCAATGGATGATGATCTTAGTCCTGTTGACGGAGGATTTATGGGTAAGAGCATTTCTATAATGAGAAATGTTATAGGATGTGAATGTCACTTTAATTTTTCAAACTGGTCATTATAGAAATTTCAAAAAATGATTTTTGGACATTATAACTACACTATATCCTTTGTTGTTTATAAATCACACTAGACAGTTGCTGAAATTGATTGTACAAGTTTTATATAAAAATGATATGGACAAAGCACACAACTTGACATCAAACATACTACAATCAGAAACAATTCAATGATGAAAATTAATTGGCTATCCTGAAGGAAAATTCTGTCATACTTCTAATGAAAATGTGCTCCACAACTTGAAGTTTTTCAATATTTGACACCAATTGAGATTTTACATGTACAGATAAACTTTTATACATTGTAGTAAAAAAACGTAGAAAACGAAAAAGGTGTAAGTGGTCATCTGTTGATTTTTTTGTATCTTAATTATTAAAGTAAAGGTTATTCCAGAAATCAATTCCCAACAGCGATGGTTGCTATTTATAGATTATCAGTGATCATTTAAACGAGAATGATTTCTTCTCTTGAGCTGGTAAGGCAAAAGTGAGAAAAGCAATTAAGTTGAGATGACCAATGATTATCTGTTTTATGCTATTTTACATTTGCGGACATTATATTGATATTTTTCATATCGCTCTACTGTGCTGAGAAAGGAATGGCCAGTCAGATGAAAATTTTGTAAAATAGCGATAGTTATAACTGATTGAAGCTTTTGCATACTGTTGATAAATGTTTCTGGAATAACTTTGTGAATATTGCTATGACTTTGTTTATATCTTTCAATGAATCCACATAAAGATGTAAGCGCTGTCAAATGGTTGCATACTTTTATTTGTTATTTAAGTCTTTATTCTTGTTGCAAATATTACAAGTGAAATGAGATCATAAAAGTAATTAAATATTTATTTTTTTAAATGTGAATACAAAATTTTTAATCAGACATAAATGGTTTATGTTTATAGAATGATATTAGGGGGGAAAAAAGAGAAAATTTAGAGTTCTATTTTTGGAGAAAAAATCTGGTGTTCCTTCTTACCAGTATCCCATTCAAATTTATACATGTCATTTGCAAATGAGAAAAAATGAAAATAAATTTGAAGAAGAAAAAATAAATTTTGTTTTTGTTCCAATTTATTATCTGTCAGGGTCTATTTTAAAATTCTGCAAAAAGGTCAAATTCACTTGTAATTTTACATTTGTATTAGTTGATATTTTCATGCAAACCTAGTGTCATCTGAAATAACAATATAGGTTTGTGAGTATGTTTGTTTGTTTGTTTGTTCAGATGATGATGATGACGACGATGATGATGGAGGAGGCTTTGGGGGCGGAGTTGATCAAGAATTCTTTGGTAAGGTTTCTAGTCCACGTATTGATCAAGAATCGTTTTTGGTAAGGTTTCTAGTCCACATGTTCAGTTTTAACAAGCTTGTATACCTGTGATTTTGTAGGGCAAGGTTACAAAAATCAAATCTGGAATTTTATTTTGTCTTCACATCTTTGAGATGCTGAAAGACTTTCTGTACAGAAGACCTATCAGGTAACTTTTTTAATTATGGACAAAAAATGTGAAATCATTTGTCTCCGCTTTGTTTATGACATATTTACATGCATCCAGAAAAAAAATGTCAATTAGAAAAAAGTTTTTTTTTTCTGCAAATATATAGAAATCAATAGTGAAGCTTAAGATCTGGAAAATAGCAGTGAAACAAGGAATGATACACAATTTCTGCAACTTTTGACTGTTTGATGGAAATTATTAATTCACGCAATTGGGGAGCAGAAAAATCATCTGAGATGAATTAAAAGTTCAAAACAGAGCTGTCTTTTTACATGCTAATTGTTAGTATTGTCAATGTTTTCATCATTAAGAAATTCTGTTGATCCTATAAATAAAATTGTTATTTTGAACATAATTTGTGAGAAGTTTGAATTTTATTTAACCAGGTGACGATGACTTTATGAATTCGGGAGGTTTGTTCGAGGATGCCCCCGTAGCTGATGTATCAATGCCACAGGCACCTGAGGCTGAAACAACCATATCAAAACCAGCAGGTAATATTTCAATCTTTAACTGCTAGATGTACCAACAAAAACATTTGTTTGGACGTTGAGATGTTAAGGCCATAAAAAGGATCAGACAAAACTCTGTGATAATTATTGCACCAGCCAATGTAGTTTATGCCTCCAAATTTATTTAAGGGTGTATGGTAACCAGAATAAACTTAAGGATCCTAAACATGACACCCTACATGATAACATTACAGAAAACAACATCACATAGTATTGTACAGTGGAACCTGTCCAAACCGAACACCCACGGGACTTTGCGTTTTGTTCAGTTTTCACTGGTGTTCAGATTGTAGAGGTAAACAGAAATTGACACCAAAATAATTTTGGCACTTACTCAATGTTACTGACAAGGGATATCGGTGACACAACAGATGACAACTTATTTTTGTGTTGATTTAGATGTAAATGTAAAAATATAAGTAGATGAAGATAGACATATTGCTACATTTCTGTTGATAAATCAAACGCCACTCTGTCATACACGCTCGTCGTTGTGAAACCAAAAATCTTCTTTGCTTTTTACAATTATTTTCTCATTGTTAATTCACTGACCAATTCAGGTGGCTGGTCACTGTCAAAAGACGATTCCGTAGTTGAATCGAGATTGTCATTGTACACAAGAGTTCTCGGGCTAAACTGGCCACTCGCTGATTGATACCTCGCCACATGTTAAGAGTGAAATAACAGCAGGGGTCCAGTTTATTCTCTGACTTTATTCGTTGCTAAATAGCTAACGGAAGTCTTGGGAGGAGCATCCAAATCAATATATAGGGCCTCTAAAGGGAATCCGGCAATCGTAACCCATTGACCTTGTTGTGTTGCACGACTTCTTAATCCAGTGAAAGGCTTTAAAACTGTCATTTAATTAAACAGTTTAGATACAGAATGGCGGTAACGATTTTATGGCCGTCATTATTTGAGTAACGTTCATTTAATTGATCTATGGGAAAATTCCTTTCTTGTCATTTTCAGCGATGAGGGCAGCTGACCAGTTTGACGTTTCTTTACAAAAAAAAATCATTTGATCACTAAAAACATGGACACAATCATGCTAATTTGTTTATAATAACAACTTACCAGTTAATTTAACCTCAAATACCCTGGGGAATACTCTGTCATCCTGAGTGTGTTTGTTTAATTAAATCATGCAAATAATTAAAAATAATTTCTTGTTTTGATTGATATCGATCGATTTTGACAGGTAATTTTCAAATACATATTTACTAATGAGCTTTCAAAAAGCGTTCGGAATTTGTCGTTGACAAGATTTGGTTTCTTAAGGTTAGATTAACGTTAATTGATAGGGAAATTTTGTGAGAATTGTTCGGTTTAAACTGAAAGGAGTATTATAAGGACTCATTTTGGCCTCAAATTTCAGTTTCATCTGACGAAAGATTTTGACCACTTTTTAAACACTTTAGTGTCTATTTCACTTGATTCAATTAGTTTATGTGAAAGATTTTTACTGATTTAGTCCTTAAAAACGATCCGATTCAGGCTCAAATATGAAAAATCTCTCAAATATGCCAAAAAACGTCACTTTTCAGATGGTTTTTGTCAAATATGATAGTGGCCGCATCTGTGTTCATCCACAACCTTTATATATGTTATGTATTATCATAAAATACAACTTACATTTCAAAATTATGGATGAACACGAATGCGTCCACTTTCGTTTTACACAGAAACTGTCTAAAATTTAACTAAAATGATAGAATTTTGAAGATTTCAGTAATTTAGCATGACTTAATGGTGCTGCAACCCAATATATGTGCATTATATTGTCAAAAACAGCCCATATTTATGTAGCAGAAGTATTCAACTGTCCAATAAATAACTAAAAGTTTACATTTTAACCATTTTGTAAAACTGTTATATTTTGGGGCCAAAAAGAAATTCTTACCGGACCTACTCCTTTGGTTTTATCAGGGTTCAGTTTACCCAGGTTTCACTGTACAACAATTCTTAAGTTTTAACACTGTAGAGTAGAATATCTCCTCACTTAATTTTCTTTGAACAATTATGGTTGAAAAGGAGTAGGGGCAATAAGGCCCTTATTTGACCCAAACGTTAACTAGTGCAATTTGAAAAATATTCCTAGATATGTCCAATTTACATTGAGATACAAGGTTCAGAAAATAAAACAATTTTTTCAGAAAACTTACCATGGCAACACACTATGACAAAACATGTAAATCTTCCTTGTTTTGTATCAATTTTTTGCACTCTAAAAACAACTTTATATTTGGTTAGAATAAATCAATAGTAATAGTAAAGGTTCTTGTAGATTATTTTGTTGTTGCTTATCTGTCCATGATGTTTTCTTAAAGAAATCATTGACCAAAAACTGCATCAACTTTGAAGTTTTATTTGTTTTCATTAAATTGGTACATTTTATGACATTAAAGTAACATCATTACATCAAAATGCTCATGTTTGTCATTTATATTTCTTGAATTTATGCATTTACAAACATTATGTGTAAGTTTGAAATAGTTTTTAAACACTTTATTTTTCTTGGGCTTTAAGGACGATGATCCTTTTAGAATTTAGAAAAGAATACAATTTGCCAATTATAAACTTTTTAGAAGAGAAAAGGTCTACATTTGTTTTCTGATTACCATAATGATTGAATTTTTTAGAAGAGGATACTTCCAAGATACCAGAGGAGTTAGAACCAGCAGCACCACAGACGACATCCATGGCCAGTATTGTAGGACCGGCAGGGGAACAAACAACACTCATTAACAATGAAGAAGAGGCTTTTGCCTTGCCTCCTTTAGATGCCACTATATTCCCAGGTAGGTGGAGTTATCTTGATCTGTTAGCATCAATATACTTGAAATATTTCCCCCAGGACAAGTATTTAGTGTTACAAGGAGGACATACTTTACCAATAAATGATACAGGAACCATAAGTTTTACTCTTGCAGTAAGTATTGTTGGCCAAAGGTGACTAGTTAATTTACTAGGTGAGCAAAACTTTGAAAATACCTACCATTTGGCTACAGAAAATTTTAGAGGCAATGTCAAAATTGAAGCTGGAAGTCTATATTAGTTGATTACCTAGATTCTGACAGGTGGTTTATTGCTTCTGTTGAATCCAATTTAAGTAATTTGATAAAGGCCTTAAAGAGTTGTAATTATGTCTGTAATTCATCATTATTTCAATATTTTTTATGGGAAAGCCAAACTCTGGATTCCTGTATTTTTTTGTGGTGACAACAAAATTTCTCCAATGTCTATCTTCCTGAACATGCCTGAAATATTTTAATCAATCAGGTGTCTTTAGAACATTTGAAATTAAGTTTTAATCTATAATTTGTTATTCCAAGAATACTAATGAATCAACATTATTTTTTTTAATCAAATTTTGAATCTCTTTGATACTAAAACAGTATATTATAAGATGTGATTTTATTTTTAGGAACAGAAGGCAAAAGGCGAAGAAAGAGAAAACTGATTGTAGATGAACAAAAGGGTTTCCCTGGTGAAACAATGAAGTTACAGTTATCAGATACATCAGATATCATTAGTACATTAGATCTGGCTCCACCCACCAAAAAACTCATGCACTGGAAGGAAACAGGGGGCGTGGAGAAACTGTTCTCATTACCTGGTAGAAATATTGTCTCTAAAGTCACTTCTAAGGTGAGTAACGATAATTCAGGTGTTTTCATAAAATAGAAGTCCATTCCTATATAAGTTCTAATTGGAAAAAATGTTCTGTAATTTTATTTCCACTGGAACTAATTACAACAGCTTTCCTTTCTTGTGGATTAAAATATAAAGAATATTTCTGTTATCAGGAACAGATATGACATTGGCAGCCTTAATTTCCCACAATATTCATCCCATACCGCCTCAACTAAAGAAAATTATGTATTTATTGGTAAATTGTTCTCGTCCTGAACATGATGACATATTTGCCACTAGACGCTAAGCAGACATTAATAAATCATCCTTATGTCTTGTGGTTAAAATGATTATCACGAAATTTTAGAAAACAATATTATTATAGAAATTCTGAAATCTTAATACATTTTCACTGATTCCACCAAAAGGAGGTTGGTTGTACTAGATTTTTATAAAGTTGTTGAGCTGATTGATGTGTATATTTTATATTTTTTTTTAATTCCTGATTATTTTGTAGCTCTTTTCAAGAAACTTGATAACCAAACAAGTAAAGGATGATGAACCGGAACAAGAAAACTTCTTACAGTTAGAGGAAGAAGAAATTGCTAGGAACGACAAATCTCAAGGTATGCATCCACTTTGATACAGTAAAACCTGTCTTGTATAACCCCTTGACAGGAACAAAAAATCTCAAGGTACAAAAATAAATTATGTACCACTATGATACAGGTGTTCAGTTTATCAACATTTAAAATATACACTGTTCAACTAACAAAGAAAGGCTGCCAGTAATGTTTAGGATAGAATAAGTTGATCAGATATGTTCAATAAATAACTTAACATTGATTCAATTGTAAAAACTCTTTAAGAGTAGCTGACTCAGCTTACACATTTATAGCCAAAATAGGAACCCTGCATATTTGAACTTGGTTGTAAATAATAATATTTGTTTTTCAGATGAATAATGAGCAAGAGAATTCAGCCTTGTATAATTGAACTTTGTTGTAAATAATCTTATTTGTTTTTTAGATGAATCAAGAACAAGAGAATTCAGCCTTGTATAATTGAGCTTGATTGTACATAATAATGTTTGTTTTTCAGACAAATCACGAGCAAGAGAAGAATTTAGTACAATAATGGAAGAACCATCAATACTAGACGCATCCGTCAAATCCAATTTACCAGATCGTCAATCTATACAGCCTGATGTTGATCGACAATCAATACAACCAACTCTCGCAGATACCACGAACCCTCAGGACTTGCTGGTCAATACCTTTACAGAGGAAGTGCCTCAACCTCAATTAGACGTGTCGGAACCACAACTACCGCAGCCTCAGTTTGACCAGTATGAAGATCCCCCATCAATAGCACCATTCTCTGTACCGCCCCCATCAGTACCGCCTCCATCGGTACCCCCACAGGCTGAAGTTCCAGTAAGTATTGTTTGTCATAATATCATAGTCTGGTATTGTTACTGTAAATTCCGAAATTGTTAACTTGCAAATTTTTAAGAAAGGACTGAATTTGGAGATAAATTATATAATTTCAGGAATGTCTTGATTTTACTGTCACAAATATCTGTTCACCTAACTCTTCTCCTGAGCTCTGCTAGGTAAACTCATTTTGTGACAATAAATTCTACGTTTTATGAAGGTCAAGTTTAAAATAACAGTTAGCTTCTAAATTTAGTGTACTCAAAACACAGTTTGGTTTGAATATAGGCCCTTGTCCCAATGAAAATTGTTATGAAAATTACACCTGAACTACATTTGTTGTAAAAAGTAAAATAACAAAATTCCAAACTCCAAGGAAAATTCAAATCAGAAAATCCCTTATCAAATGTCAAAATGAAAAGCTAATAGATTTATTCTAATGTGTACAAGTCACTCCTTCAAAGTTCATTTGACCTTCTTAGATTCCTGAGAATGTTAACTGTATTTGGTACCAGTTCTAAGACACTAGGGCCTAAAATAAAATATTGTTTGTTTCCCCAATCCCGACCGACCCTGCAAAATTTGTGCAACTCATAAAATTTTATTGTCAAAGCTAAGTCAAATATTATTTTATTCATTTTGGATTTTCAGGCTTGCCGTATCGTCCAATAATGTTCAAGCTTTTTGGAAAAATAAAATTATTTCCCTAACTACCTACCCAAACCTGGCTTGGCAGGGTCGGGATTGGGAAAACAAACAATATTTTAATTTAGGCCTAGTGAGAAAAAACGACAATATACAGACAAACCAGTGAACAAAATACATCGAAAATTCCAGATAGAATGAACACCACCAATGCACCTTTAAAGTGGGAATTGATATACTTTAAAACTTACTACATAAGTTAGCAGATCCTGAGTCTTAATGTATCACTGAAATATAACATCTTTTAACAATTATTATATTATATTTACAGGGTTTCAGAACCGATGAAGATCTTGAAAACGAACTTATGCCAGAAAATGAAGAACAGGAAGAAAAGAGACTTACAAAGCGTACACATCAAATGCAGCATGCTTTAGAATTAGCATTTAGATACAATAATAGACTTAGTTTTGCTGAAATGTCACGTAATTTATACAAAAAACAATCTGCAGCCCGGTTTTATACTTTGTTGGTTCTTAAAAAGTTTCAGGCTGTTGAAGTGAGTCAACAGAAAGAGTTCGGTGACATTTGGATCAGTAAAGGACCACAATTTGGCCTGGTGTCATGAGTGGACTACTTAAGTGAGGACTTGGACAATGTCTGTTAAAACCTGTTTATGTTGTTTAAAAGGAGAAATTGAAGGCAACTATTGTATTTTAACCTGGAACGTGTTTAAAGAGAGAAGAAATGATTATGATCTCTTGTATGTGTAGAAATAGCTGGAGTTTTGAAAAGTTTTATGTGTACAAAGTTTACTATACAACTGTTATTGATAATGACAACATATAGTAGAATAGTATGTGAAAGTGAATCTTTGGTATGAAAGTATGAACAGTTTTATTATCTTTTAAAACAAGATTTTACAATCTAAATTATTATAGCTAGATAAATCCACGATAAACAGAAAGTACATCAGATGCAATTGGCAACATTACAATTTTATGTAAACATTTGAAATATTTTTAAAGTAATGGACAGAATACTATTTTTTTATGGTTTTATTTTAAACTAATTGATTTTATGTGAGGTATATTTATGCTGTGGAACATTGCTTTGGCGTGGGTAGGAGGTCATAGTAGGATTAATATCATGAAATATGTTTGCAACATATTTAATAAGGGTGAACACTGAACTAATATCTTTTGAGAATAAACATGTCTGCCACCAAATATCTACGTGTAGCTGTTTCAGGGCTCAAATTTTGATGCTTTAGTTAGTTTTATATTTTGGGCTTATGACACATCAATTCTGTAATTAAAAGCTTTCATGTTGGATTTTGTAATGAAAAAGTTAAAATAATGTAATAAAATTCAAATTAAATGAAAAACTGAAAGAAAAATAATGCCAGCAAGATATTTAATGTCATTGAGTTTTTTGGGGAAATTTGAATTGGCATAATTCTTTAAATAACTGTGTACCTATATGATGTAAGGGGCTGCTGTTGTGTATGATATAGATTACACTTGTTCTGATGGTACAAATATATATAATAACGAATGATGTAAGTAACCTTGTTTCTAATGATATAAGGAACTTTGCGTGTCTGGTGTAAGGGCTTTTTCATTAAATTGACTGTACTAGGGTCGGGAGGTATAAATTCTGTCCATTGTTCTATGAACAACTTTACCATTGAAATAATTAAGTAATCTGCATCAAAAGGGGTCATGTGAACGCTTGAATAAACAATAACTTGGGTCAAAGATAATTGGCTGACAGTAGGGAAGGGACATTATTTGTCATAGTACACTGATGTACACTATCTTCCAATACCACACTTTAACCAATTATAATTTTTTTTAACAGAATTCAAACCAAACATTACTTTTTTTAGGTTTAGATTTTATTGAAATAAACATGACCTGTTTTCCATTGATAAAAATTTAATGTAAGTTGGTCATCTTCATCATCAAAGAAAGAATTTTGCTAAAATCCTGCATTTACCTTCCGACCTCTATTACAGTACATTTATATGGACTAGCGATATTTTGTCTTTGTTAATTATGCTGTACCATTGTTGATAGAGGCAGCTTTACGTGTTCTGTCGTATATAGTTTATTCTGTTATTTATTGTAATACATAGTGTATGTTTTTAGTGTTAATCGTAGGGTCATTCAATTTTTTCAAAACCATTCAGCATGTTAAAATGAAAACCAAATCATAACTTATTTTCACTTGCATATCTGGGATAAAGAACACTTATATAAATTGATGTCTGATTTTGAATTTGAATACATCTGATACATTTTGCTTGCTATCTTTTTAAGGGATGGGTGAATTCTTCCTTAAAATTGTTAAAGGATTATTGTACAGAAATTTCTTACTCGTGACAGTTGTAAAAAAAAACCCAAGCATAATATTGGAAATTGGAAAATTTAGAAAATTATTCTTTGTACTGAAAATACTACATAATTGTAAACAATGACTTTACTAAATCAATTTTATTCTGGTGTTCAGGGATTTTACACAACTTATTTATCAAAAAAAGAAGTGTATGTGTTTCAAAGCTCCAAAGTAGAAACTTATAATACCTTTCATATTAAAAGTGATCAAGAGTTATTGCCCTTGTGTGATAACAAGGAAGATGGCTTTTGATCACTCTTACTTATTATGTTTATAAAAAGAAGGCTTTTTAGCTCAAATACTGTATGTATATTTTCTTATGATAAATAAGATAAAAGAACATAATTTGATATTACAGTTAATTAAAGAAAAGTCTCCTTAACTTAGTTTACATGATGTGTTCACATAAGTTTTAATTATTTTAGGTCATTGCTTTTAGAAAGTTTCCATTTTAAAAACAACTGTTAAAGTTGACAAACACAATTTTATAGTCATGTCAACTACATCAATCACTCATTATCATTCATATTTTATAATAAAACATGTTTTAAGACTTAAGAAATTGTTTTAATTAATTAGAACAAAATATTACACCCTTCTCCTAAACCTTGTCCTTCTGCATGTAACATTTGAGTTTATCAAAGAAGAATTATACACAACTCAGCGACTAATGACTTTTGCGATCACCTGTTTTGTGTAGCCAAATAAATCATCATACTTCTATTGGGTAAAACCCAAAGGGCTTCGTATTGATCATAAGCTTGACACTGATTAGTTAGATCTGACTGACACCTGCTTCCTTTTTTCAAATACTATAAAGATATTTTCAATTTCATGAATTGTCTACCAAAAACCTAAAGCTACTCTGAGTTACTCTGACAAGGATTTCATCCTGAGTAGTTCTTGTGACCTACAAAACGGCCACTTTAACTTTTGTATATTTGATCTTTTATCATGTTGAGTTGCACATCAACTTATCATTGTTCTTTTGTGTTATGATCCTGAAAGTTCAACTGCCTCCACCTTGGAAAGATCCAATATGTGAGACAAGGATGCTTATTCAGCAGGGAAAGAATACATTTTTTATGCCCTTGCCATAGAGGATGGGGCATTAAGTCTTGCCCTTGTCCGTTGGTACAAATATTGGCCCAAAAGTTGGTTTCCATTCTCTTACTCTTAAGTTAGACTCAACCAAATGTTATGAACACCCCATGCTTATTAACACAAAATACAGATTAGGTTTGAATTTTGATGGTGTCACTTTTACTATTCCACAAGTTGTGTCCAATTACAAATGGAATAAATGTTTTTGTTTCCATTCTGTAACTTACATGTAAGTTTGCCTCAACCGAATGTTATGAAACTTATACACAAAACTTTCATCAAGTAAAAATTTGTGTAGGATCAATTTTACCATTCTTCAGTTATGTCCCTTTGTATATTTATGTGATTTGCAAGTAGGGGTTTCATCTGTGTCCCATGGACACAATCCTCATTTATTGTTTCATAATTTCTATACAGATATTTATGTTACAAAGATTTTTGGAAATTTCTCCTCCATTTTCGTTGCCTAGTTTTCGTGGCTTTGCAACTGCTAAGAAAATATAGTTTTGATAGGGATAGCGATGACTGATCAAGCAGCAGTGTTTACTAACTACTTTAAAACTATATATTTTAGATGGTGGAAGGCATGGATGTCTCATAATATGCAAATAGGGTATCCATCAATGACACAAAATCAATACATGCATTACAAAAAGCATAGGAACAGTGCCTGTGTTGCTGTTCTTCATTGCTAAGTCACAGGGAGCAAAAAAAATCTCATCCCCATTTTAAGCTAAAGTCTACCTTGACATCGGCTTGAAAGAGTTTAAACCGTTTAACTGATACTTTAAGCAACATGTCAACTATTTTTGATTTAAAGAATGATTGCTTAGTGTACATGTACATCTGGCAGGGCTTATCTGACCTTTCGTGAAAGATTGATATGTTCAGTTAGTTAAATTTCTATTAAAGTGCGTTGAGGAGTACCAGATAAGTTGAAGAAGGGTCAATGTTTTGAAAGAGTACTCGGTATTCAAATAACGGAAATCAATAGTCTTTAGGAGAACTACATAAGTCAAATATCTGAAAATAGTTAGTCAGTGCTTTAACCCTTTAGCCCCCGATCCCGCCTGTAGGCGTGATGACGACAACCAATCTTTGATAGCCCGTATGACCCTCCATACTTTTTTTGAACTGCCCAGCTGAACTGTCATGATAGTAGAGACTTAAACCAAGCCGTTCATGGTCCATAAACTCTTCTCAGATGTTTGTTCATGAAAATATGGCACTTTGATGATGAAAGCTGTTTAAAAGTTTTAAATCGGAAAAACGTGAAAAGTAGCCAAAAATCTGGTGGGGGTGGGCATCTTTTGATGGCCACTACGTAACTGCAAGTGACTGTAGGTATAAACTATAATCATAAATGCATGCATAGGTGGTTCAGGAACACAACAAGGTATAATATGGCCAATGGGAATCTAGTCTGTAAAATGTTGGTCACCGTTTTGTCAGAAATCAATAAAAACACATTTCGGCAGACCTGACTTGACAATAATAATTCCCAAGCAAATCACTCAAGGCCCACAAACTGCCAGTTAGCATGAATTGACTGCTGTAACTATAGGGTAATACTTGAATGACAAAGAACCACAGTGTTGTCAATGTTCACCTCTCAAGGTCGTTTTAAGATAGGAAAATAGACAGAAAATTACTATTTTTCAGTAGGGGTGGGTTCAAACCACACGAGAAAACAACGGATATCAATAGTTAATGCTGTGAGGAGTACTCGTTGTTTCAACTAAGCAATGGATATCAACGGTCAATGCTTTGGGGTTACTCGATAAGTCAAATAGCGGAAATCAATTATCAACGCTGTGAGGAGTACTCGATAAGTCAAATAACGGATATCAATTACCAATGATTGAGTACTCGATCAGTCGGTGAAGACAATCTATAGTCAGTCAATGCTTTGAGGAAAAATCTATAAGTCAAGTGATACAAATCAATTCAATAATGGAGAACTCGATAAGTCGAACCCATATATATATATATATAAGCCAAGTATCGGAATTTAGTGGTCAACGCTTTAAAGAGTACTTGAAACGTCAAGTAACGGAATCAATAGTCAATGACTAGGAATGCTTGATACGTCAAACAATGGATATCAATAGTCAACGCTGTGAGGTGCACTTCTTGTGTCAAACAATGGATATCAATAGTCAACGCTGTGAGGTGTACTTCTTGTGTCAAATAACGGATATCAACGGTCAATGCCTTGAAGTCAAATAGCGGAAATCAATATTTAACGCTGTGGGGGAGAACTCGATAAGGGATATCAGTCGCCAATGATTGAGTACTCGATCAGTCGGTGAAGACAATCAATAATCAGTCAATGCTTTGAGGAATACTTGATAAGTCAAATGATAAAAAATCAAGTCATAAATTGAGAACTCGATAAGTCAAATATCGGAAATCGAAAGTCAATCCAATGATAAACACTCGATTAGCAAATAACAAAAATCAATAGTTGATGCTTTGAGAAATACTCGATAAGCCAAATAACGGATATCAATAGTCATTGTTTTGAGCAGTACTCGATAAGTCAAATAGAGGATATCAATAGTCCTTGCTTTGAACATTACTCGATAAGTCAATAACGGAAATCAATGGTCAATTCTTAGAGGGGAACTCGATCAGTCAATGATCTGAGTAATACTCGATAAAAAAAAATGCACTTTTATCATTTCCATATATACTATCCATAAACATTTCAGGACAGAAAGATGTATGATTGGATATCTTATTTTGTCTTTGGATTTACTTAAATTGTAAACTTATTCAAGCCTTCCAAACTTATGTTAATCTTAATGATAAATTAATAGGTTTTATTCCCATGGAAGTATTTAGTGCAGAATTTTCACATGTAATGTCAATTTCACGTCATAAGCATTTTGAACTAAAATAGCCATATAAAAAGTAAAATCATAAAGATACTGAACTCCGAGGAAAATTCAAAACGGAAAGTCCATAATCAAATGGCAAAATCAAAATCATAAAAACATTAAACGAATTGATAACAACTAGCATATATATACGTCATATACTCCTGATTTGGAACGGGTATTTTCTTATGTAAGCAATGGTGGACTGAACCTGCTTTTATAGCTAGCTGAACCTCTCACTTGTATTTCAGTCGCATCAATTTCCGTTATATTGACAACGATGTGTGAACTAAACAAACATACATAAAAGGTTAAAAAGTCGAAAATACTGCAGTCAACATTGTGTTATAATCTTAACCACAAAAAAAACCCATTCAAATATGTGTAAAAAAAAGAGGCACAAAATGGCAAATAGGCCAAGCATATAAGCAAAAATTAAAGACAAGAATACAAAAAAATACCATAGTACAAGAATACAGTGACTATAATTTAAGTACAGAGCCACGTCATATACCGGTATGTAACAAAGAAACATAAAAAGTCATAAAGACGAGGCACGTAGCAAAAATGAAATACACGAGAATACCATAAACCATAATGACATGACGAACAAGTACACAAAGTATCTTCATAACAATTAAAATAAACAAATATTCAACAAAGAAGCACAAAAAGGCATATATCAAATTTAACAACCTCATGCATTGCTTTCTTATTTAAAAAAAAAATCTTATTTATGTATGTTAAATCCACTCATGATCGATTGAAAGATTTTAAGCATTCGGACCGAATGGCCAGATCAATAGTTATCAAAGGTACCAGGATTATGATTTGTCAACATGACTCTGAAGTGGAATTACACGTTTGACGTCATAATGTCAACGTCACACAGGTAGAGATATATAAAAAAAAAATCGTTCAAAGTACGAAAATTATAAAGTCTATAGGTATTTAGGCATATCCTCTGTAGAATGTTGATTATAAATTGCCGCTTGTCTATTTGTTAAATGTGTATTTCTTATATATATATATATATATATATAAAAAAAAAGAGCCACGTCTTTATGTATAAAAGAAACACAAAAGGGCAAAGAATTTGAAAAAATGAAAGACAGAGTACATTTTTTTTTATTTATAGAACAATAACACAAGTACAAAGCCACGTCATATGTATCAAAGAAAAACTAAAAGTCACAAGGACAATTAAAGCAAATATGAAAAATAATGCATACAACACGATCATAAGTTCAGAGCCACGTCAAATGGATATCACCAAAAGCAGACCAAACAGTAAACGTAATATCAATAAAGACAAATTAAAGAACACTATAACACGTAGTAAGATGGTAAACATAGTCAGTACGCAGAATATATACTTCAAGACCATTGTGTATTATTTGTGAAATTGTTACGGAATATCTATCAACAAGGTCTTGGTACTTCCGATGAACTTTTTAAGAAAAAGGACGAGACACGTTTGACATAGCTCTGGTTCATCATCTTTCTGCTCAGACACTGGTGACGCTAAAGAAAGTTTGAGTAGGAACTGCAAGCTCTTGAATACCGAAAAAGTTTGGAAATTTATATCCCATATACAAGTAAACATATAAAAAAACACGATTTGGTATGATTACCTATGAGACAATGGTCCACAATGGTCCACAAGAGACCACAATGACATAGAAATTAACGGCCATCAACAATGAGAAAAGCCCATACCGCATAGTCAGCTATAAAAAGCCACCCAAATGATAATGTAAAACGATTCAAACGAGAAAACTAACGTCTTTATTTATATAAAAAATGTACGAAAAACAAATATGTAACACATAAACAAACGACAACCACTGAATTACAGGCTACTGAAGTTGGCATATTGTTACTAAGGTGAGCAAATTGATAATTTGAAAATCAAAATCGTCTCGTCTGTCAAAGTTTCTGGTATTGAGATGACTATGTATGTCAAATTCGAGGTATGAGCCTAAAAATGAGACAGAGGAGCCGTATCTGCTGTTTCTTTAATTTCTTGTTCTGGGGGATATATTAACGAAACCCGATCAGAAAAGTTTGGATTGTTAATGGAAAGACCATCATCAATATATCTGAAAGTTTAATTGAATAACCTGGCTTCTTTAATCTTTATGTTTTTGAACAGTGTCTGAAATAACTCCGATTCATATGAAAATAGGAAAAGATCGACAAGAGGAGGTGCAATTCTTAACACAGTTCGTTCCTATGGGAATGCCGACAATTTGTTGAAACAGTCTTTCTCCAAATTCAACAAAATATATAAGACCCTCTGCAGACAGAATTTTTAGTCAATCTAATGGACAATTTTTTAGTGGAACATGAAGATGAGCCGGCAATGTACTGTAGTTTGTACGGAATTTTGTGAAGCTTAAGTATCCAATAAAAACAAGTTTAAGTACTCCAATTTGTTGTTCAATGTAATGTTTATTGAAGTCATGAAGAACTTATGATTCCCCAAAATCTCATCCTTGTCAAATAATGCATGTGGGATTACTTGAGTGCTTATTTATTCCTAATTCTTTTACAAGACATTCTTAGTAAAACGATTTACATACAAGGACGATATTATTTTAAGCTTGTCCGCAGGAACAACAACATACTTATGAGGAGATGAAAACAGTCTTTGGTCGATTATTCAATTTTCTTCAACTTTGTAATTTTAACAATATTTGTTTCGAGCGTCACTGATGACACACAGTTTTTCAACTTATGAATGCAACGTTTTATCAGAGATCTGATTGTGTTAACCATTCAGACCTAGTGTCCAGTTCAATTTCTTCTCGTTTAGCCCATGATATGTTGTAGTCCTAAAGGGAATCCATAATTATTTAGAAGTTATGGTTCTAATTGATGTGGTGTGGTTCCCGTAACTTAGGACTATGAGAAATCACCTTTCGGAGATTTTCATGTTGAGTTATATTTTAATCCCCATTTATAACATGTCCAGAGGGGCTGTAGTTATAAGGCGAGTGGACACAGTCATATGTATATTGGAAAGGTTTTTCTGCTCTTTGATCGGGTTGTTGTCTCTTTAACACATTCCCCTATTTCACTATTTCCCTTCTCGACATAATTCTCCACAAAGACGTTGTGTGGTTACGATTTCAGTCATACAATGAAAATCCGTATGTGGCTTGTTTGGTAGTTATCAATCGTCCAGACAACGAACTCTTTTTGAGATGAAACACTTAAATTGCACTTTTAGCATTTCTATATATACTATCCATAAACATTTCAGGAAAGAAAGATGTATGATTGGAGATCTTATTTGGCCTTTGGATTTACAAAAATTGTAAACTTATTCAAGCCTTCCAAACTTATGTTAATCTTAATGATAAACTAATAGGTTCTATTCCCATGGAAGTATTAAGGGCAGATGAGTCAATGTTATGTCACTTTCACGTCAAAAACATTTCATCTGAAAAGTCATATAAAAAGTAAAATCACAAAAATACTGAACTCCGAGGAAAATTTGAAAGGGAAAGTCCAAAATCAAATGGCAAAATCAAAATCATAAAAACATAAAACGAATGGATAACAACTAGCATAATCCTGACTTGGTATTGGCATTTTATTACGTAGCCAATGGTGGGTTGAACCTGTTTTTATAGCTAGCTAAACCTCTCACTTGTATTTCAGTCGCATCAAATTCCATTATATTGATGCGTGACCTAAACAAACATACATAAAAGGTAAAAATGTCAAACATACAGCAGTCAACATTGTGTTACAATCTTAACCACAAAACAAACACCATTCAAATTTGTAAAAAAAAGGGCACAAAAATGGCATATAGATCAAGCATATTAGCAAACATTGTATGATCTGGTGTAGTCCTCAATGGAATCCATAATTATTTTGAAGTTATGGTTCTTATAGATGTATTGTGGTTCTCTAAACTTAGGACTATGTGAAATCTCCTTTCGGAGATGTTGAATTATATTTTAATCCCCAGTAATAACATGTCCAGAGGGGCTGTTATTATAAGGCGAGCGGACACAGTCACAGTCATGTAAGAGTTTCTTTTTATGTATTGTTCTAAATCAAGACAGATCATGCGTTAATAGATATATAAGTAGTTATCAGAGGTACCAGGATTATAATTCAGTACGCCAGACGCGCGTTTCGTCTACATAAGACTCATCAGTGACGCTCATATCAAACTATCTATAAAGCCAAACAATTACAAAGTTAAAAAGCATTCAGGATTCAAAATTCCCAAAAGTTGTGCCAAATACGGCTAAGGAAATCTATGCCTGGAATAAGAAAATCCTTAGTTTTTCGAAAAATTTAAAATTTTGTTAACAGGAAATTTATAAAAAAAAAATGACCACATTATTGATATTCATGTCAACACCGAAGTGTTGACTACTGGGATGGTGATATCCTCGGGGACAAAACTTCCACCAGCAGTGGCATCGACCCAGTGGTGTAAATAGTTATCAGAGGTACCAGGATTATAATTTAGTACGCCAGACGCGCGTTTCGTCTACATAAGACTCATCAGTGACGCCCATATCAAAATATTTATAAAGCCAAACAATACAAAGTTAAAAAGCATTGAGGATTCAAAATTCCAAAAAGTTGTGCCAAATACGGCTAAGGAAATATATGCCTGGAATAAGACCAGTAGCTCCTCTAAAAAGATATAACGCACACATCAAAAGTCTTTGTAAAAATACATTATATAACAAAACATCTTTTGGGGTAAATATGTTGCTCATAGATCATGCCAAATTCAGAAAAAAATATATAGCATTTATTTTTATATAGTGTGCTGTTATTCACCAAATGACAGTAGTTAGAAGACAACGTTTGAAAAAAGAAATATTAATTTCCGATAGTCTAATGTTTTCTTTGGTAGATAGAACTTTATTAGAAGATTTTCAATTTTCAATTTTTGAATTAAAAGAGAATTTGTTTAACAGATATTCATGTTACAAAATGATGTGTACAAGGATATAACCATACTGTCAAGAACAAATGCATAAATTGTGCACGGTGCACGAACTAGTATCTGTTCATGAATTATTGACAATGGTGTCGGACAAACGATAAAGTTGTAGTAAAATTGAAGTTATCATTCTTGGTCCAATTAAAAATATTGTCTTCCAATGCGTAATGGACCTCGTTGGTAATTCCAAATACTTTTATGGTTCTAATTCCCATGTTAATACAGGAGACATTAACATCGTTTATGAACGAGAGTCGAAATCTTTCCTCATATAAAGGACCTTAATATCGTCTCCGTCAATTACTAATTGGAATGAGTATCGTAACATCACCCATGACTAACAACGGACTTACTGCTCGAAAAGAATAAAACGAGAAAAAGCTAACAATTTTTTGATATTCTATTTTTAATTCAGTAATCATCATATAAATTAATTGTTGGAAAAAACAAATTAAAATTACTCCTTACAAATAGCCCATTTGTTCGTATCAAACATTAGCTTATTGAACTCGCCAAAGAATTTGTTTTTGTTCCGACTGATAATATCAGTACAGTTTGAACAACTGGGTCGATGCCACTGCTGGTGGAGATTTATTTCCCCGAGGGTATCACATTCCCAGTAGTTAGCACTGTTTGTGCTGACATGAATTATCATTGATATTGTTATATTTATAAATTAACTGTCTACTAAATTTTGAATTTTTTGAAATACTAAGGCTTTTCTACTTCAGGCATAGATTACCGTAGCTGTATTTGGCAAAACGTTTAGGAATTTTCGTCCTCAATGCTCTTCAACTTCGTACTTTAGTTGGTCTTTTTAACTTTTTTAGATTCGAGCGTCACTGATGAGTCTTTTTTATCTGGCGTATATATAAAATTTAGTTTTGGTATCTATGATGAGTTTATTTGACGTAAATTTAACAGTGAGGATCTGCAAAAGGAAATCAGTAATTCACCAACATTTAACAAACTTGATTTTCGATAATGACATCTACAACGTTGACTGCTTACTCCATTTTTTGACCAAAATGTTCATACAAGTGAGAGGTTAAGCTAGCCATAAACCAGATTTAACCATCCGCTTTCTACTTAGGAAAATGCCTGTTCCAAGTAATGAATTTGACAGTTGTTATCAATTCATATAATGTGTTTGAGCTTTTGATTTTGCTACTTGATTGAGGAATTTCCTTTTGAATTTTGCTCGGCGTTTGGTATTTTGTGATTTTACTTTTTTCTGTAACAAACAAAAATCTTTTAGATAGATTTTTACCAGCTTAAATTAATATATATAATGAAAGTTCCAACTATGTACTGGCTTCCGAAGCTGAAGAAAACACTTTACAATTATATAATTATTGTCTTCGTGCCATTTTTTCGACACTGAAAACTTTATTCTACTTACACAGTAGAATAAAAGCTTACCAAATTTTTTAAACAGACTTACAAAACTTTGAATTTTTCGAAAAAAACTAAGAATTTTCTTATCCAAGGCATAGATTACCTGAGCCGTATTTTGCACAACTTTTGGGAATTTTGGGTCTCAATGCTCTTCAACTTTTTACTTGTTTGGCTGTATAACTATTTTGATCTCAGCGTCACAGATTAGTTTTATGTAGATGAAACGCACGTTTGGCGTACTAAATTATAATTCTGGCACCTTTGATAACTTGTTGTGTAGAAAAGATATAGTTTTGATACTGTTGTCAGATCATTAAATATGGCATATGTTGGTATTTATATGGTTTCACTCATAGGGTCTGTACTATGATGGTATGGTCTAAACATTTAACAGCCCGTACACATAATCTTCCAATCAGTTTAATTGAGGTCTGGTATGGTTTTTTTTTAAATTTTAATTCATTTATTAAGTTATGAGTTTACAGTGACGTTCATTTTCAATGAAGTAGTACACATTTTGTTAATGGGCTAGCTGAAGCCCTCCCCGTGGAATGGATTTTCTCGCTGTGTTGAAGACCCGTTGGTAGCCTTCGGTTGTTTTCTCTTTGGCCGGGTTGTTGTCTGTTAGACAAATCTCCCATTTCTATTCTCGATTTTATCAGAAATTCTCTAACTGTACCACATGCCTCTTAATCTTGATGGACTGCGAATGCTAGCTTTCCTGCCGAAAGTCGTTGGTTCTAAATGGCCAACCAGGATTCCCCCACCAATAAAAAATAACCCCACGTAATATCCATTAGTGCTGATCGTGGAGTTAAGACACCCACAGGAATCACTTTGATTCAATTGAACTATGAAAATAAAATGAAGTGGTATCAGTGGCGGATCCAGAAGTTTTCATAAAGGGTGGGGTGCACTGACTGTATATGAGGGACCCGCTCCTGTCATGTTTTCTTGATTCCCTATATAAATTACCAAATTTTCCCTAAAAAAGGGGGAGGGCGGGAACACCAACCCCATATATCCGCTTCTTGGTATGATTTCTTAAGACAACTCTCCACCAAAGTCAAAATTGACGTCTCTCTTGCTATCTAAAATAAACAGACCCTTTTTAAACACAAGATAAACTGAGACACTATGAGACGTCAAAACGAAAATTATAAGATTCAAACCACTGTAAACAAACTCTAATTGAATAAAACAAACATGCGAGGGATATATATGTATATATCTATCTCAGTGGCAACTTTATTTTGCTGATATCTTTGCTGATGTTTTCACAGATTTTGCTGATATCTACACAGATTTTGCTGATATCTACACAGTTTTTGCTGATATCTACACAGTTTTTGCTGATATCTACACAGTTGTTGCTGACATATACACACATTTTGTTGATACATACACACATTTTGTTTATGTTTTAACACAAGATTTGCTGATGTTCACACCTATTTTGCTAATGTTTACACAGATTTATCAACACTATGTATAGGCATAGTTTGTTGCTTTTTCTCTCGTTTCATAGTAAATTTTATAAGAGGATTCTTTTTACCACCGGGATAAAATTCATCCACTTTTATATTCTTTCCAAAAATATGTTTCATTGAGTTTTTCATCGTCGGTAAATGCGAATGATCTGGTGTAAGGCCAATGTTTTTCTGTCCCTCGGGATTTGTAGAATTTGCCTTTTCCTGTCCGGGGCGTAATTTGAAATAAGAAAAAGTTGGTTTTGATATGCGATCTAAGATCCACGATTCGTCTAATTCGTTAATTTTACTTAGACGTGACATTCGGAGTTCTACTAGAGCTTTCAAGTAAGCTTGTTTGTGTATGTTCGGATCTATACCGTTTTCGTAAATGTTTTCTGTTGATGTCCAAATTTCGGGGTCCTGAACCTTGCGAACTTCGTCATGTTCACCATCGTCTATTTTTCCGTCAAACATTTTTGAGTGGTTAACTAGAATTTCTCGCGAACGGTCGTCATCCTCAAATTTGACCCTTTTTTCTTCGCTGTGATGTGACTGCTTAGAGTTTGTACCACCCCGGAAGCTCATGTTAGATGTCCGTTTGCTGGTTTTCATTATCGGCTTTCCACAATGTGGACAGTTACCCTGATGAGAAGAAGACTTAGCGTGTACACACCATTTTTCATGATCTCCAATTTTCAGACATTCTTCACATTTGACTGTAGTATAGTCAATATCCTGACAGCTGCACCAGTAATTGGCCATGCTGCTTGCTGCCAATTTCTGGAGGATAAATGACGAAGACGACTGGGATAAGGCTCGAGAATCTTCGGAATTCTTTCGGGAAATTTGCGATCCTATAAGTGCCAACTCTTGGTCCGATAATTTAGAATTAATACGCGAACGAGCTGGTGTTTGCACTGAATTTTCCCGTGATGCAATAGAAAAGCCATCATGGGGCAAGGATTCATTATCGGACCGATGGTGGTATTTAAGGTGTCCCTCGTCTTCATTTCCGGAATCGGAAGATCTTTTCGCACCTTTTGGTCTAGAAAGACGAGAAGACGCTGGAGATATAACGCTTTCTGAATACGGCCTATGAGATTCTTGTGTTTTTTCCTCTTCATGACCACTAAAACTTTTTGGTCTAATTTCCGAATCAATATTTTCTTTGTCTTCCTCGTCATTTTCACTATCATCGGTTTCTTCTTCCGGTTCATTGCGCAAGTACCCATCAGCTTCCAACCATGAACGATCGCTGATAGTTGGGTTTATCTTGTACGCTTCGTTAGATCGTTTTGAGCTATTTTTACCGCTATATGTACCGCTATTTTTACCACTATTTTTACCGTTATTTTTCCAGTTTTGAGACGAACCCGCATTTCGACTGTTATTTCGCCAATTTTCGTTTGGATTCGATTGTCGACTGCTGTAATGGCTTTTTTGGTCGGATATTCTGCTATTCCGACTGCTGCGTAGACTAGCTTGACCGGAAGTTACCGGACCAGAAGTTTTACCTTCATCGGCAAATATTGAAGGCAACTGAAATTTTGCTGATTCCCCAACGTGACTTTCCAATTGCACACCGTTTAAAACGGAAGTATCGAAATGAGTTTGTCCGTAAATTGGGACTGGTGAATACTGTTTCCCTTCTCTTCGGGACTTAACTCGGACGCTGACGCTCAACTTTAATTCTTCATCCGATAATTGTTTATTAAAATTAAAGACATCTTCCGGATGGTCGCCATCTCTACTTTCGATTAAGGTCGGATACGGGGTTTTTGTTTGGTGATTACATTTATGGAAGAATCCTTTCCGAAAAAGATAAGCATGAGGATGTTGATATTTCCCATCGAGATCTAAATGACTACAGATGTAGCAGACATTTTGTGGGAGTGGCTTCCTGCGTATCTGAAAAACCCAAATAAGACGAATATTAACGTAAGCCCACACAGTTAAGTATAAACGTTCTACATCAAGAGTTATGTTGCTGACAGATTTAATACGCAGCGATCATAATATCACAACATTAATAATAATAATAATCATAACAACAATATCCTTATTTGGAGAGAATAACTCATTTGGATTACACCATACGCAGCCTGGTAAGCAGCAATCTTATACGAAGCGATCGTATACGCAGCGATTTACATACTAGTATATATTTGTTTAGGGGCCAGCTGAAGGACGCCTCCGGGTGCGGGAATTTCTCGCTACATTGAAGACCTGTTGGTGACCTTCTGCTGTTGTTTTTTTATTTGGTCGGGTTGTTGTCTCTTTGACACAATCCCCATTTCCATTCTCAATTTTATCTGTTTCTTTTTGTGTAATCTTGAAGTTTATACAATTTATTAATCTTGAAGTACTTATATACAGTTTATTAATCTTGAATTATTTATGAACTAATAATTATCTTTATTATTAGTACATGTACACTTATGCAATTAAGTTGTATCTATGACCATGATGACTGAAATAGAATGGAGACGATTTATGGGGCTAGCAAAGAGACAACATTCTAACCAAAAAGCAGCACAAGACCATCAATTGGGTTTCAGCGCAATTACTTATAATCTTATTAATAAATATAAAAATAAAGATGTGGTATGATCGCCAATGAGACAACTATCCACAAAAGACCAAAATGACACAAACATTAACAACTATAGGTCACCGTACGGCCTTCAACAATGAGCTAAGCCCATAATAAAGTATTTGACATATTTACCCTTGGTAGATGTAAATCCTCTGAATTTTGTGGTTTAATTCTATTTCCAAAAACACAATTATCTCTTTCAAATTGAAAGTTCTTACTCCGTTCGAGTCCAAAAATTCCTTCGAAAACCATGTTAATTTAAGTGAAATATTTTAAGTAACCATGATTTTACAAAGATTTTAACAAGCGGTTACCGTATTGACTACTGATGGTTGGTAACAGATAGAGAATTTGAACAGTGTCCACACCTTTTGGCAACATTTCTAAAACGAGGGTATTTGAGGTTTATATACATGTATTAGACCAGCTGAATTGAGTATTTTGTCTCATTCCGTACGTGCCAAAAGAAATTACAATCGAATTTTAAAAAGAGATAAATAATTCTTAAATCAATAGAATGATAGTATATTTCTTAATAATTGATTTTCGTTCAAGTGTAGATAAAAGAAAAACTTCGTTTAATGTGGTTTTAAATCTAACCCCCTAATTCTATACCTCTAACATTCTACCATTTGACAGCTTTTGTTTCTCTAAAAACAATAAAATGGTCTTAAATAAAATACACAGCAAACTTATCAGACTATCGCGATTTTGAGTACACAATACATGGGTTCATCTCTGTACTGTAAACCTGTATCATGTGACCCTTATCATGTGACCCGTACCACAGTCTCTATAACGGTATTAAAAGATGACCCGCTATAACGGGTCGCCTTCTTAAAAGGTTTTATTCAGGTCTTTATCGCAGAGTCATCTTCATACACGCCACTTAATAACAAAGAATTTAAAGATAATAGATAAAGAGCTTTTAATACAACCATGATGTATTGTTTCTCAAGGAGTTACCATCTGTTTACAGAACAGAAATACGTTAAACTTGAATATAGACCGTGTACATATACGTACGTGAACATCTTAGCATGTAAAACGTTCCTGTCTCTCTTTTGAAGAATCACGAAGAACTCGAATGTATTGTTTTCTTTTACGAAATTGTGATTTTAATAGTCGTGTTTGCGAAAAAAACAAGCAGACTTAAATATGGACATATACGTACACTATAACATGTAGAACGTTTTTGTATTTCTTTTGAAGAATGACGTAATACTAGAATGTAATTGTTTTTTTTTAAAAGATTTTTTTATCTTTAATGGTCGTGTTTATGAAAAAACAAGGAGACTTAAACATATTAAGCGTGTACCGTGTATAATAATAGACGTTACACCACAGCATGTAAAACGTTTTTGTCTCTATTTTGAAGAATGACTAAGTAGTAGGCGAATGTTTTGTTTCTCAAGAAATTGTTATTTTTAATAGTCGTGTTTACGAAAAAAAACCAATCATCGTTTGTTTATGTGTTACATAAAATTGAGAATGGAAATGGGGAATGTGTCAAAGAGACAACAACCCGACCAAATAAAAAACAACAGCAGAAGGTCACCAACAGGTCTTCAATGTAGCGAGAAATTCCCGCACCTTTTTCGTTCATTTTTAGTAAATAATTAATGCCGTTAGTTTTTTCGTTGGAATTCTTTTACAATGTCATTTCGGGACGTATTATAGTTAACTTTGCTCATTGGTGAAGGCCGTACGGTGAACTATAGTTGTTAACATCTGTGTCATGATTTTGGTCTCTTGTGGAGAGTTGTCTCATTGGAAATCATATTAACACATATTTTTTTTAATATTAAACATTGACAAGTAAAATCAGTATAGATAGAACGATTTATAAAGTACTCTTTGTCCTTGAACATGAACATGGACGTGTATAATAATATACCTACTAAAAAAATATTTTGTCTCTTTTTTTAAGAATGGCGAAGTAATGGTATACATATTGTGTACATATTTTTTGCCTCTCTTTAGGTGACTGGTGTGACACTTTAATGTATTGTTTCTTGCGATTGTCAATATTTATGTTCATGTTAAATTACAATACAAACAGATTTCTAAACATGCATACGGACTGGGTACATCAGTAGAATTATGAAATTTAGAAAAAAAGAAACTAAGATCGAATGTAAGGCTTTTTTGCTTATCTTTGCTTGGCGCTTTAAATATTTGACATTAGAGACCCGCAATATATAATTTCTGCTTCAAGATATCTTCAATTTAAAAACAAAACAAAATAAACGAAACAAAATTAACAATATATAAGACGGCAATATCCATTGTAGCTTAAAACCAACCCAAAAAATCTCAAGAAAAACACCTAGCCAATATCAATTCGCAATGCCTCTTTTCTACATTTAAAAACCAAATAATTTTTGTAATTTAGATGATAAAAATCAAACATGAAAATTTGGGATCAAATTAGGAACAAGAAATTGACATTTTTTGTTCTTTTAATAGCAATTAAATTTCAAATCGGTAATCATATGATCAATAATTATTGTGCATGCATTCGTCTGAGGCAAAAATCGACCAAACAGAAATTATATCATATTTTTAACATAGTGTATCGTTTGTATACTTAGGTAGCGGTGTCCTATTCCAAGTAAATGACATTTCTCATAGTCAAGGTAAACTTAAATCTAATAAAGATACTGTTTTTATGATGGAAGAATGATGATATGTTGCATATTTACGGGGAACCGTTGGGAAGAATGATGATATATGATGCATACTTGCGGGTTACCGTTGGGGAGAATGTTAACATATTGAATACTTACGGGGTACCAAGTGGGAAAATGATACTTACGGGGTACCCTTGGGGGAGAATAGTAATATGTTGCATACTTACGGGGCACCGTTGGGGATAATGATGATATGTTGCATACTTACGGGGTACCGTTGGGGAGAATGTTAACATATTGAATACTTACGGGGTACCAAGTGGGAAAAGGATACTTACGGGGTACCCTTGGGGGAGAATAGTAATATGTTGCATACTTACGGGGCACCGTTGGGGATAATGATGATATGTTGCATACTTACGGGGTACCGTTGGGGAGAATGATGATATGTTGCATACTTACGGGGTACCGTTGGGAAAGAATGATGAAATGCTGCATACTTACGGGGTAACGTTGGGGAGAATGATAATTTGTCGCATACTTACGGGGTACCGTTGGGGAGAATGATACTATGTTTTATACTTACGGGGTATCGTTGGGGAGAATCAACATCATTGACGTTTATCAAAACTTTCAATCGACGCTGTGTTTTTCTGACGTCATATAGATCTACATTTTCGCCAGAAACTGCTGCCATTAAAGTAAGTTCTTGAGTACCTTGAATATAAAAATAAAAATATCTTACCTCGGGTGGCAAATTGTTAACAACGTCAACCACTTCCTGTACACTGACGTAGTATGTCTTACGACGTCGTCCTAAACCAAGGTAAACACTCATTTTGGTCTCTATGACAACCGGTAAAAATATTATTTTCCGGTTATTTGGGTGTGTTCGAATTTGATGAATATTCTTGCACTTAATCTTCTTTCATGCCACGAAGAGGAATTTCTAGAACTCAATTCAATGTAAGTTTGATATTAAGAAAACATTCATCTCATCTTTTATAAATTCCTCACAGAGTAAACAAACTAGATTATTGAGAATAAGACTCGTGTTTGTATAATTATTCTGTAAGATAAACAATATTAAGCATATTTTCTTCCGTCTGTAAACATTTTCATTGTTGTCGAACTTTAAAATCCATCAAGACTTATACTAATTAGCATGTTTCGTATTAAAATGAAACTTTGGACTGATTGCTTAACTCAGGCTAATATATAACATTGAGTTATAACAAATATTATCATAATGTATAAAATTTGACATTCGTGGTAAAGGGTCACAGGATCTTTACAGAGATAGAAGATCTATTACGGTTTATCAATAGATATCAAGTTATGATTCTATACCAACCTGGATCAATTTCCAAATCTTAGTATATATAAAATGTAATTGATTTATTACGTTATATATAAAATCATGTATTGAGGTTTATCAAGGTTCGTAATCTCTTTCTTTCTCTTTTTTTTTTCTCTCCATCTTGTCTTCACATTCCTTTTTTCCCCAAATGCTATCAAACGTTTCGCTTCTAGTTTCAATTCAACTGAACTTCGTTTAATCCTTAATTTTTCATCCATTTTTTTTTTATGTCTTTTCAGGTGAATTGACATTCCTTGTGAAATATCTCTTTCCCTCTGACACTTATGTGTGTGTCACGGTAGTTCATACCTTCTCATTATTATTATAACTTAATAATTTTTATTTCCCACAATTTTTGATGCTTTATGCGTTTTTCTATCCTTCTATTCTTGTTCGCAGATATTTATATTCTTTTAGATGTTTCATTTTTACTCTATCTCTAGTTGTGTCCCTACGGTGGTCAAAATAAGAGGTTTTATCTAGTAATCTTATTTCTTAGTTCCTTTTGTTGATGCTCATTTTAGATGGAAAACGTTTCCCTCCATTTCTTCTTTAAACCCTTTCTCGTCTATTTTCTACCCCTTGTTTTTTTTTATCATTTTAATCATTGTTTTGATTTTAATTTCAAACCCCTTAGGGGCATTTTGTTTCGGCATCTTTATTTTCGACAGTATATCATTAAAAAATCCCGATGTTATTTTGCATCATTGAGACCCCCTCATAAGAACCCTCTCTTATTGATCGGACTGCATTAACTTATTGTTTGCATCGTTGAGACCCCCTTTTATACTAACCCTCTCCTAAGAACCCCCTCCTATTGATCGGACTGCATTAACTTATTTTTTGCATCGTTGAGACCCCCCTCTTAAGACCCCTCTCCTAAGAACCCCCTCCTATAGATCGAACTGCATTAACTTATGACAACAAAATACCGAGGACAAACAATATTTATTTTAAGCACGACAATAACTTGTCAAATAAAGATTAATATCAATTTAAACAAACAAATATTTAAATAACGGACAACACATAATCAAAATGTTTCTATTTAAATACTATAAAGTGCAACGTGACTGTTTTTTGTAAACAATTGTGGCATTTTTATCCACATTAATTGATATTTTCTTATCACGATTAAGTCGCAATAAAAATATATGTAAGTTTATTGAAAAATATCAAAATAATGATTTGATATAAATTGAAAAATATAAAAATATTGATTTTATATAAATCACATGTTTTTGTTGTCTCATGGAAGTAAGTATATAATTGTGGTAAGATTGTCAATGACAAACTTATACACAGAAGACCTACGCAACTATATATGTCCCCGCGCGGCCTTCAGCAACGAACAAAACACATACCGTATAATAATGGGACGATCAATTGATATTTTTGGGGAAGGGGGACAAGTAACCTTTTTATTGATATGCTTTGCCATGGGAAAATTAATTTCAGCTTTTGCATACAATTATTATCCGCTTTTTGTGTTTCAGAATATTTATTGCCACCCTGTATGTTAAGCTATAAGATATACTATTAATATATATATAATTGTACCTGAGTTAACAATCCCATGCAAGTACTCACACACGGCAATCTACCACGATCACATGACAATGTTCACATATATATATATGAGACAACTGTTAAAAGAGACGGTTCATGTTAATGAGAGAGCGATGCAATAAAATGGTTCATGAACCAGGAGAGGTGAACGTATGGAATGGTTTACAAATCTAGAAAGACGAACAGATGAAATAGTCCAAAAAAAGTCCATGAACCTGGAAAAAAAGACGGGCATACGAAAAGTCAATGAACATGAAAAGACGAACAGATGAAATAGTCCTTGAACCTGGAAAGCCGAACAGGTAAAATATATTCCACGAACAAGGAAAGACGAACAGATGAAATAGTCCATGGAACTGAAAGACGAACAAATGAAATAGTCCATGAACCTGGAAGACGAACAAATGAAATAGTCATTGAACATGTAAGACGAACAAAGGAAAAAGTCCATGAACCTGAAAGACAAACAAATGAAATAGTCCATTAACATGAAAGACGAACATATGAAATAGTCCATGAACCTGAAAGACTAACAAATGAAATAGTCCATGAACCTGCAAGACGAACATATGAAAGAGTCCATCAACCCGAAAGACGAACATATGAAATAGTCCATCAACCTGAAAGACGAACAAATGTAATAATTCATGAACCTTAAAGACGAACCTATGAAAAAGTCCATGAACATGAAAGACGAACATATGAAATAGTCCATGAACCTGGAAAGCCGAACAAGTGAAATATATTCCACGAACAAGGAAAGACGAACATATGAAATAGTCCATCAACCTGAAAAACGAACATATGAAATAGTCCATGAACCCTGAAAGGCTAACAAATGAAATAGTCCATGAACCTGAAAGACGAACATATGAAATAGTCCATGAACCTGAAAGACTAACAAATGAAATAGTCCATGAACCTGAAAGACGAATATATGAAATAGTCCATCAACCTGAAAGACGAACACATGAAATAGTCCATGAATCTGGAAGTTGAACATATGCAATAGTCCATCAACCTGAAAGACGAACACATGAAATAGTCCATGAACCTGAAAGACGAACAAATGAAATAATCCATGAACCTGGAAGACGAACATATGAAATAGTCCATGAACCTTAAAAGACGAACAAATGAAATAGTCCATGAACCTGGAAAGCCGAACAGGTGAAATATATTCCACGGACAAGGAACGACGAACATTTGAAATAGTCCATGAACCTGAAAGACGAACATTTGAAATAGTCCATGAACCTGAAAGACGAACAAATGAAATAGTCCATGAACCTGGAAAGCCGAACAGGTGAAATATTTTTCATGAACAAGGAAAGACGAAATTATGAAATAGTCCATCAACCTGAAAGACTAACATACGGAATAGTCCATGAACCTGAAAGACTAACAAATGAAATAGTCCATGAACCTGGAAGACGAACATATGAAATAGTACATGAACCTGAAAGACGAACATATGAAATAGTCCATGAACCTGAAAGACGAACATATGAAATAGTCCATGAACATGAAAGACGAACATACGAAACGTACATAACACAACGAGCAAATGATTCATACAATTTGAGAGTATAATGTACTTGAGATAAATATCCTATGCAAATGTTCGCATATAAAAAGCATAGATCAGCATTGATTGATTGATTGATTGATTGTTGTGTAACTCAACTTGAATGGCGAGTTAAAGTTACCACACCATTGCAATGACATAGTAGGTATATATGTTGAGAAATATCTTGATTTCTAAATGAAAACTTATAACTACTTACGAAAATATCTCCAAAAATGTTGACACTTATTACAAAGCTTTAAAGTAGGAGGGATGTAATTATTCTTGTAGTACCCTGATATAGGCGGTAAATAATTGTCACTGTAAGAAGTCCTGTCAGTATCAGGTTTGGTGTCGAACCTGGGTGAGGTACGAGATACCCAGAGTTCATTGTGTGCGTGTTTTAACACTGATACTTTGGTGTCGGACTTCGGTGAGGTAAGAGCAACACTGAATTCATTGTGTTCGTGTTTGACAATAGGTGCTGTACGGGTCTGACGGTTTATTTTAGGTAATCTTATTCGCGGAAGATTTGGTCCCTCGGGAGCAGTAAGCATTTGTCGCTTGATAGTTGTTTTCACAGTTTTTGATAGATTTTCTGTCGGTTCCATATGTTTATATTTTGTTTATATTATCGTGACTTAATGTAACCGTGTTATCGAGTCACATTTATGTAATATTTGAAATAGTTATAAAGTAGCTCCCTGGTTTAAACCACAATGTTCATGTATTTGCATGGTCACTAATCGTTGTCTATGTCGGTATATTTATCGATAAATCCGATTTTGTATCCAGTCAGCTATCGATCTATTCGATCATTATATTATATTTCGCACATGTGTATCAGGTCAGCTATCGAGCTGTTCGTTAATTATATAATATTAAACACATATGTATCTGGTCAGCTATCGAGCCATTCGATCATTATTTGATATTAAGCACATATGTTTCCGGTAAGCTATCGAGCTGTTCGTTGATTATATAACATTTAACACATGTATCAGGTGAGCTATTGAGCCTTTTGTTAACTATATAATATTTCGCACTCATGTATCCGGTCAGTTATTGAGGTATTCGGTCATTATATAATATATCGCACATATATATCCGGTCAGCTATCGAGATTTTCGATCATTTAAAAAATATTTCGCACATATGTATCCATTCAGCTGTTGAGCTATTCGTTAATTATATAATGTTTAAAACATATATATCCGATCAGCTATTGAGCTATTTGTTAACTATATCATTTTTCGCACATATGTTTCCGGTCAGCTATCATTAATTGTTTAATATTTTGAACATTTGTATCCCGTCAGCTATTGAGCTTATTGTTCATCATATAATATTTCCGACATATGTATCTAGTTGGTTATTGAGCTATTTGTTTGTTACTAGTATATGATATTTCGAGCAAATACAGCCGGTGTTTACCCGGTCCATAATGCAGTAGTATAAATAATAAACATGAACGTTCAACTAAATTTTTATCTAACATTTCAACTTTTCAATTTGAATGAGACCACCTAGCGTAGAAATTTTTGATCGTCCATATTACAAGATAGTTCTTCCTAAATCATGCATTTATATTGTTGACAGGAACGTTTCGGTCTTTGGATATCTTGTAGGGGGGTAATTCAAGTTTGTATAATAAGTGATAAAATCAGTTCATTTTTGTTTAAATACTGGTTAATTTATCTCCTATCTTTAGTTAAACGTCTATTTGTGATAAAACACTTGTTTTGAATCATGTGAACATTTAGTTAAGATCAGATTTATATACAGCCCGTAAAGATAAAGTGCTTAAACTGGAGCGTTAATTCCAATCTTGCTCAACAATACATTTTGCAACCTATCACGCAGGCTTTAGTCCTATATCTATGTCATTTGGTCTCTGTTGGATGGGATAGTTTTCTCAAAGGTAATTTACATTTTACCTTTATCAGAACTATACGTTAATTTGACTTTTGTATACTTTGTTTGGCTGCAAACAGAAATAAGATCTTACGCACGCACAGTGACAACAGTGTCCGGCACACTATAGTGACATGACACCAATGTCCCGCGCGGTAAAATAAAATCGGTGGCCGGCGCTTTATAGGTACACCAGTGCCCGTCGCGGTATAGTTACGTCCGTCCCTTTGTTGTATAAAGCCATAAGTACCCGGCGCAGAATAGTGGCATCAGTGTATAACGCGAGATAATGACATCAGTGTCCGGTGCGGTAAACTGACATCGTTGCCGCGGTACGTTATAGTGACAGAAGCACCCGACGCGGTAGAGTGGCACCAGTGTCCGGTGCAGTATCGTGACATCAGTAGTGGCGGTATATAGTGTCATCAGGGTTCAGTGCGGTATAGTAACACCATGCAGTGTCCGGTGCAATATAGTGACATCAGTAGTGATATCACTGCTCGACTCAGTATAATGACACAATATCTTTAGTTGTGTTGATTGAGTGCTGAATAGTAATAAAAGGAAAAGAATATGTTATTATGAATAAGTCTCCTTTTAATTTTTGTTGGTTGGTTTCTGTTAAACAGCTGTTCAACTAGGCTTTTTTGATGATAGCTCGGACGAATGTCTTATCTGAATAAAGCTAAAAATTATCAAAAGCTTTAAAATGAATTGTAGGGTTTTCAAATAAATATATCCGGTAAAAAAATCAGTCATAAAAATCTCTTTATATAGAAATGAATGGAAATTTACAGAAGGCTGCATAAGAATATATTCTGACTACGTCAATGGAATTGGTCAGTGTAACATTTGTTGCATGTATGGTGAAATTATTTACGACACTATTGTTTATTATTGCTCGTCATTTTAGGATTGCATGTTGCATTTTTTTAACTCAAAACTTTTGAATACGTTTGTATTCCCTTTCATTCTCATTCGCAAGGCAAAACAAATCTGGAGTCTGGAAAAATGTCTTAAGTTTATTTGGTATAAATTTGGCACAATTTTTTAAAAGACAAATGTCATGTTGTCGTGTTACACTTCAACAGTCTTGTTCACAGTTAAGATAACACTTATCTTAAATTTAAAGTACCACTTATTGTCTTGTGTTCCTTTGTTTGTTCCGATCCTTGAACATAGAAGAATGTCAATGGTGCTTTATGAATATAAAATAATTAAAAGAGACAAATGGGCCAAACAAAACAGAATTTAAGAACTATTCCTCTCTTTAAGTTTTCTCAAATTTTGGGTCAAATCTTGAATCTGTAATAAAAACATAAGCATTATAATGTTCTTTTCTAAGTTAGAATTAAACTGAACCTAAAAAATGCTCTTTAGCTTCATACAATTTGAAAAGGTGTATGAAGTTTTTGATTTTTTGCGTGTGAATGGACAATCAATTGATATTATGGGTTTCGTGGTGGAGTTGGGGAGGGAACTTTATTCATACTTATTTTAACTTTTTTACACATCAATATCTGCAGTTTGTAGGACAAAATTATTAATTTCATCGACTGATTGGTGCTTACTTTACATTCAGCGATTAACATGACATACATTTAACGATCGACTTATATTACAGACATCCAGCGACTAACGTTACAGACATCCAGCGACTAACATGACAGATAACAAGCAACTAACACGACAGACATCCAGTGACTTACATGACACATATCCATTGACTTACATTACAGACATCCAACGACTTACATGACATACATCCATTGACTTACATGACAGACATCCAGCGACTTACATTACATACAAATATCGACTAGCATTACAGACATCCAACGATTACCATTACAGACATTCAGCGACTAAGATGACAGATATCGGGCAACTTAAATTAGATAAATGAATCCGTCCCTATTTACAATCTGTTCCTTAGGTGCGGATCCAGGGTTTCTTGTTAGGGGGATTCATTGTTGGGCTATGCTCGGTGGGATTCATTATTCTGACACAAACAATTGTTGTAATTTCAACTTTACCTTTTTTGTTGAGTCATTAGGAGGTTTAAACCATGTCTGAATCCGCATTTGAATGTTTTTCGAAACACTTTTTTTTGAAAGTGGAAAAAACGATCGGTTTTGCATTGGTACATAATTTATAATTTACAGTTTATCATAAGGACTCTCCTGATGTTTCTACGATTCCCTTGCCTAACTAAATTCCCACTCCCCTCCCCAAAAACAAAAGAAAACCAAAGGAAAAAAAATACATAAATTTAAAACTCGGAGGGTAAAATCCTATTTTGTTATTTTTAGAGACTGATGTTTTTCCATTCTCCAAAAATAAAGTTTAACTAATTATAATGAAATGAAATAAATAAACAAACAAGTATAATTAATATAATAAATCACAGAATTAAAAAGGAATTAAATAAATAAACCGATTTATAAATTTGAGGACACATAAGCTTACTTGCACGGCAACAAAGTGCATCTTTTAAAAAAAATAAAAAAGATGATAAAATGTTCCTTTAAATTTTCTTATTAAAAAATCTTTAGCGTAAAATATTCTATGGATATGTAGGATTGCTGCATGCGTGAGAAGTTGCAAGATAAAATTTGAGTTGACAAAGCTTACCTTGTTAATACAACCGTCCCTTTGTTACCCCTAAGCTAATACCGCCTTCCTATTGTAACCCTAAAGTGTTAAGAGCTGGTTTATAAGTTATATGACCATATATTAATATTTAACTTTATATACCGGGTCTATAAACAATATAAAATAAATATTAAATCAGCTTATCCCAGAATGTTTGTTTTTCATATTAACGTTACTTATAGCGAAGGTAGAATTAATCCCGCCTCCAACACTCGGAACGTTATACAGTGTGGTTCGAAAAAAATAAACTTCCAGCACCCTATATAAACCTCGAATACTTTTAAATTCTCAATTTTGATTTTCAAGATCTGTTTTAGATGTTTTAATCAGTTTAGCGTCACGGATGAGTCTCTTGTAGATGAAATGCGAAACTGGCGTATCATATTTTAATCCGGGTATCTACAATGAGTTTATTTAATCTTATGGTGAGCTTGACTATGTTATGCCCCGACTTCAATGATAGAGAGTCATTTTTTCCAATCGTTGCGTCCGTCCATTATCCCATCTGTCCGAGAGAGAAAAACAAATCATGGGAAAGTTTTTGTTGAGAATAGATAACCATGAAATTGTATTCACATCAATCGGAGACTTAGTACACATGATGTGAAATTCTACCTGTCTACACTTAATACACATGTACCAGTAGTCCCTAGTTAAACATGTTAAAACTAAAAGACAAATTGAAAGAGTTGGTCTTGTTTTATTTCATGAAAAGGAATGGCCAACGTTAATACGAGTATCTTGTCTGAGTGAGGAAGAAACTGAAGTACAAAAAAAAAACTTCTCTGAAACTGACATTAATAAGATGCTTCATTTCTTGCTTGGCAACATGTATTAATTACGTTTGGAGGACGTGTTTTTCAACAAACAATCGACATTCCCATTAGAACCAACTGTGCTCCTCTACGATAAGGGGAGTTTTTAACGACCTTGACTAAATATGAGGGTCTTGCAAGACTTGTTCCTTTATTCATATGAGACTGACGTTATACCGGAACTTCTTAGGAAGAAAGGAAATATATTCGGCGAAAGGTAAGCGCCAAACACACATAATACTGAAGACCATCTTTATAACACTTAATTCTAGTATCTATATTATGGAAAACAGATGTGTCAATATATACACTTTACATAGATTTTTTTTAAACAATTATATACTGATTAAATAAAGGTTGATTACAGTTCAGTGGCAAATATTTCATGCATGTTCATGCAGGACTAGGACAGTTATATAATCTTGTCCATTAGAACGAGGTTTATGAATTTTAGCTGTGTTAGACCTACTTAGCAATACTATATAAGTATAAAATAAAATGAATTGTTTGATTTCAACTATGAGAAAGAAAGAGTTAGAGAGAGTTGCAGGGTGGTTCCGACCTTAAATGTTATACAAGTATAGTATATCACGTCGGTATTTGACCAGAAAGTTTACCAGAGTTATCTTCCTTGATTGGTTCATACTGGACAGCTAACGAGGTATCCTCCTTAATGGATGAATTCTCTACAGCTAACATTTTGTGTTTTTTACTCCTAAAAGAATAAAAAAAAATGTCGATAAATTAAAAAAAAAAGGGTAAAGATTTTTTCCCTCTAAATCTTAATATATGTTTATTGTTATATATAGTTAAGCCATTTCATATTGATATGTAACAGTGTGTCTTTTTATGTTATTATATTACAGTTACTATTTCAAGTTAGGGTGAAGGTTGACGCCTGTTTAAGCGTTTAAAACAGATGCATTTGTTACCACCTTTACTTATTCAGGTACTCGTTGTTCACTGGTTGTCATATATTGGTTTGATTCTTAAGACTTATTGTTCAGTCTCGTTTCACGTTTTTATCTTAATAGATTAGACCGTTGTTGGTGTGAGCCAATGCTCCGTGTTGAAGGTCGTACTTTGATCTATAATTTCAAACCTTTTACACATTTGGACTGGATGGTGAGTTGTCTCATTGACACTTATACCACATCTTCTTATTTCTATATATATATAGAGTCTATAAGAATCTACCAACCAGTAAACTTAATAGGTTATTATATGAATTTGTCAGTGCCTATGGGAAGTTCTTATATTTTTTCACAGAGGACGGTAATAGAGTATTACATGCATCGATGATATTAAGGAATCTGTTCATATCAAAGTTGTCCTATGTGACATCATAAGGGCAAATATTCCATCCTTTATCCATGAACCTAGCATTTGTCTTTGTTCGGAGGGCAACACTTATGTTAACGATTGACTCACGTCTTTCATTTAAGAGATGTTGTGGATGTTTAGGAACCCATCTCTCTTTACAGTTGTTTTTTTATAAATCACGTAATTATCGACGACAACTGTTCTTAAATGGAATCATGAAAAATCCTGCATTTTGATTTCTGGATTTTAAGTATAACACTATTGTGACTATAGTGTGGATAGATAAAGAGAAATCACCCGAGGTTAGCTGATTGCTAGGATAGCTGATACGATTCCTTATAAATGGCTAGAATCGCAAGTCTGTTCGTAGTATGTTTCTATGGCAATTCGGCAAATTTGAGAGAAAGAAAAAAAATATTTCACGATTGTATTCTATTCGTTTTCCAATGCCTTAGAAACGTAGACAAACAACACAGTATATAGTGATATAGACAAATCAAATCTGAAAATGATTCTGATAATGCCATGTGATAATGAGACCCCACATGGTGGTGTCCAAGGCATCACATAATCACATGATCACAAATTATCGGCCAATATGATCACATAGTCATTGATAGTTATTTTTAAATAATCAAAAATGCATTTTTAACATTTTTTGATTCGAGCGTTACTGATGAGCCTTTTGTAGACAAAACGCGCGTCTGGCGTAAATATAAAATTTAAATACTGGTATCTATGTTGAGTTTATATACAGTCTTAGATTATCAAATACTCATGAAATATTTGGTCGGGTAATCAAAAAGTCACTATAAAAACGTCCAAGTACTCACATAATCAAAACTACCACGAGGAGGCTCAATAGTTGATATCAATAATAAAATGAAAAACAAGATAATCTAATCCCTGGAATGTGGTAGAAAATTGATATTCTTATTTGAAACAAGTTTTATATTGCTGTTTAAAATCATTTAAAGTGTTTTATGATCTATTTGGAGTTTTTTAATTACAATTTTGTTGCGTTTATAATTGCTTTGTCAATATGTGCAGACTAGTAAACAAACACATGGAAATATAATATTTTGTACTATCGATATTTCTAATGCTCGGATTTAAGAAATGAAATCAAATATAACGATTGAATTTCAGAAGTGAAAAATATCTTTACATTTAGTTATTTGATCTGCAAAAACCTATTAGGTAATTGAAAGTTTGTGTCAAGTATCTTAATTCAATACATTTTCTTTGTTTTATTTTTTTCTTAGAGAAAAGTGGGAGGGTAATTTGATTTTAAAGAACGAGAAAACCCTTCTCGAATCGTTTGTTAAAGAAAAAATATTTGAAATTACCATGGAAACACTATTTCAATAAAAAAAAACACCCACTTTATACCTTTCTAACTACAAAATTATTTTTTTAATGTTAATTCCAATAAATAAAAACTAAAAAAAAAAATATGCCAAATTCATCTTATTGTCATATACCTGCTTGTTAAGCCGCTTACTCCAATAAAACACAAATAAATAAATTCCTTGATTTACTGAACACCTCCATATCTCAATAGATGCATCTCTCAAATTGATAATCCTGTGATATTACATTCTGTTTCCCTGACTAAATATCCCAAAACTTTATTACTTTCTTATTTTCATTCAAATGTGTATTGCTTTTTGTTAATTACAAGTTAATCCAGGTGTCCTAGTACAACGCGTCCATGTCGACCTTTAGCAAAAGATTAAAGACCAACAAAGTCGCTAGGGAAAGGAGGAATACGAATGAACCAAAAACAATTAGACCCTAACTTTACCCATGATCACCCCACCTCACCGAAACCACCACAAAAAGGAAAGGAGGGAGAGAAAAAAGTTATTAACAACCGATACAATCTGTTTGACAATGAAACAGGTCTGTATATTTCCATAATTAGAAATTAACTTAACTTTGAAATTATGAAAGGGGGCGGGGTAAGTTTATGCAAACTTTAAATGAACCTAGCAAGCCTAACGTTGTATAGTCTGGAACTGATCACATGATTTATAAGTATATTAACCAACGTTTATTACACTTACGACCCGCTATTGGTACGGAAGATAATTTAAAATATGATCCGTGACGGAACTATAGGGTGTATCTGTCGTGACGTTGTGTGTGCCAATAGCCAGTAATAAGTTGTGTCGATAGTCGGTGCCAATAGCCGGTAATTGGGTGTGTCGATAGCTGGTAATAGAGTGTAGAGATAGGCGGTAATAGGATATGCCGATAGCTGTTAATAAGGTAGGCCGATAGCCGATAATAGGATAGGCCGATAGCCGGTAATGATCGGTAGTAAGGTGTGCCGATAAAAGGATATGCCGATAGCTGTTAATAGAGTGTAATAAAGATACCTGTAAGAAATTAAATTTCAATACGGACTCGTTGTACGTCAAACGATCACTTCCATTCAAATCTTTGATCAATAAGAGAAATATATTACAATACAAGAATGTCGATTTCAAGTTCATTTAACGCTCGCGAGTTTATTGTTTAAATACTTGTCAATCAAAATTACATGAACTCGGCTATTATTTCACGTCTGGTAATTAAAATTTCATTGTCAAAAGTTGCGATTTAATTTTAAACAAAATCGATATAACTCTATTGTTACAATTAGGATATTTTACAGTAAGAATTTATTTTGACTTGTCATTGATAAATTTTATCAAGATCAAGATTTTCTATTCATTTAACTCGAGGCATAATTAAACTGCCATTACGATCATTGTAGACGTGAATATAACTAAACGTAGAGCCGATATTTCAATAAAGTAGCTAATACGTATATATGTTGAAAATTAATATCCCGACGGAGAAATAATGCACAGGTTTATCTGAATTACATTCTCAGTTTAACGAAAAACGCAGACTAGAAAAATGAAAAGACAAACTTATCGTTATTTCTCATTTGTGTTTTTTTTTTAATATACAGATACTGCTAGTAGTTATTATACAATAGTATACAAGGACTCAATATCTATGAGACCAAACCCAAACATAATCTGAGGTGGCAATCACAGATCGTGTTAAGATCAAGACCATAATTAATTCTAACTTTATTTTTACTAAACTTTGTTGAACAATGTCCCAAGTCAGAATCACCATCGGTCGTTGCCTTAAGTCATTTCTCAATATATTGTAAAATGGTCACCAATGACGGACAGACATAGAACATTTAATTGTAAAATAATTATCAAGGACGGTCAGACATAAAACATAGAATTGTAAAATGCTCACCAATGACATACAGACAAGTAGCATTCAGTTGTAAAGTGGTCATCAACAATGGACGTCATCAATGACGGACAGACAAAGACCATTTAATTGTAAAATGGTCACCAATGACGGACAGCCATAGAACACTTAATTGTAAAATAATTATTAATGACGGTCAGGCATAGAACATAGATTTGTAAATTGTTCACCAATGACGGACCGACATGGAACATTTAATTGTAAAATAATCACCCTTGACGGACAGACAGAATATTTAATTGTAAAATGATCATCAATGACGGACATACATAGAACATTTAATTGTAAAATGATCATCAATGACGGACAGACATACAACATTTAATTGTAAAATGGTCACCCTTGACGGATAGACAGAATATTTAATTGTGAAAGGATCATCAATGACGGACATACATAGAACATTTAATTGTAAAATGATCATTAATGACGGACAGACATAGAACATTTAATTGTAAAATAATTATCAATGACGGACAGACATAGAACATTTAATTGTAAAATGATCATCATTGACGGACAGACATAGAACATTTAATTGTAAAATGATCATCATTGACGGACAGACATAGAACATTTGATTGTAAAATGGTCATCATTGACGGGCAGACATAGAACATTTAATTGTAAAATGGTCATCATTGACGGGCGGACATAGGATATTTGATTGTACATTGATCATCAATGACGGACATACATAGAACATTTAATTGTAAAATGATCATTAATGACGGACAGACATAGAACACTTAATTGTAAAATTATTATCAATGACGGACAGACATAGAACATTTAATTGTAAAATGATCATCATTGACGGACAGACATAGAACATTTAATTGTAAAATGATCATCATTGACGGACAGACATAGAACATTTGATTGTAAAATGGTCATCATTGACGGGCAGACATAGAACATTTAATTGTAAAATGGTCATCATTGACGGGCGGACATAGGATATTTGATTGTACATTGATCATCAATGACGGACATACATAGAACATTTAATTGTAAAATGATCATTAATGACGGACAGACATAGAACATTTAATTGTAAAATTATTATCAATGACGGACAGACATAGAACATTTAATTGTAAAATGATCATCATTGACGGACAGACATAGAACATTTAATTGTAAAATGATCATCATTCACGGACAGACATAGAACATTTAATTGTAAAATGGTCATCATTGACGGGCAGACATAGAACATTTGATTGTAAAATGGTCATCATTGACGGGCGGACATAGAACATTTAATTGTAAAATGGTCATCATTGACGGGCGGACATAGGATATTTAATTTTTCATTGATCATCAATGACGGACAGACATACAACATTTGATTGTAAAGTGATCATCAATGACAGACAGACGTAGAATATTTGATTGTAAAGTGATCATCAATGACGGGCGGACATAGGATAATTGTAAAATGGTCATCATTTACGGACAGACAAAGAACATTTAATTGTATAGTGGTCATCGCTATTTTAGATTTTTCACCACTCACACTTTTTGTACTGACATGAATTATTGATATGGTTATATTTATAAATTTACTGTTTACAAATTTTTGATTTTTTTTAAATACTAAGGCTCTTCTACCTCAGGCATAGATTACCTTAGCTGTATTTGGCAATACTTTTAGGAATTTTGGTCCTCAATGCTCTTCAACTTCGTTCTTTACTTGGCTTTTTCAATTTTTTGGGATTCGAGCGTCACTTATGAGTCTTTTTTAGACGAAACGCGCGTCTGGCGTATATACTAAATTTAGTCCTGTTTATTTCTAACACTAACAAATGCTACATTCACAGTATTCAGAAATGAATTGGAATATGTATCATGACTGTTTACATTTTTTGCTATCTTTAAAAACTGAATGCCACTATTGCTTTTAGGTCTTTTATCGTCTAGTGGATACAAAGTTCTCAAAAATTCACTTTCATCTGTATGTAAAATTATACATGATTCATCACTCAGTTTGGGAAAGTATGTTCAGCAGATATCTTTCTATTTTTTTGTCCAGTAACACTGTTCAGATACATTGACATAAGTAGTTACACAAAAGAGCAACCTAAATTCTGTAATGCAAATACTACTATTTAAGTGCTACCTTAAATTGTATAATGGTCATCAATGACGGATGGACATGAAACTTAAAACTGTAAAAATAGTCATCATTTATGAATGGACTTTCCGGTGCGAGAGTTTCTCGCTACATTGAAGACCCATTGGTGGTCTTCGGCTGTTGCCTGCTCTGTCGGGTAGTTGTCGCTTTGACACATTCCCCATTTCCATTCTCAATTTTATTAGAACTTCATTTTTATTTGAATATCATTAAATAAAAGTAAAATATTTAGTTTCCCTTAACAGGAAATTTAAATTAAAATGTATACTTAAAAATTTGGATATATGTTATCAAGTTGAATACAATAATCCATTATTTTTTTCGAAGGAGACGCACAGGCCTCTTTCTCTCATCAGTTTAAAGCTAAATACTTATTTTAGTCCCCTAATTAGCTCATTAAAAGTAAGATGAGAATTAAAACGGATATTGATTTGTTTCGTAACCCAATTTTATTGTAAATTGTTAACTGTAAAATAAATAGTAAGACATCAATGATCATTTTGAACCTAGGGTAAGTTTCGACATTTTCAACAATAATACACATTCAATGTTCTTGAAGATCGCATCTTTCGTAACGCCTTACATTTACAGTATAATTACATTAGATGTATGTTTCATTATAATAAGTTATTTTGATTGGCTAACTGCACATCACGTGTTATTCCGTAAGCAATTGCATCAGTCAATAAAACTTTTCATTCATGATAGCACGTGGTCCCACAATAAAGTACACAGGTGAATAAAATACAAAATTTATAAAATTCGTGTTTTCATGATCATAGCTAAAAAATGTAATTATAAGTATTGAATGCTTCTTTTTGTAACTTTATAAGGTTGTAAAAGCGTTGACCGTGCGCACATTTTTAGTATGAAGCGCTTCCGCGCTTCATACAAAATGTACTTCGGTCAACGCTTTTACACCCCAAGAAGCATTCAATTCTTAAATGTATAATAGAAAAAAACAAAGGATATGGAGTATATATCTATGACACACAATCAATACATGCACAGAAACAACAACAACAACATTCCCCAGCCCCCCCCCCCCCCCAAAAAAAAAAATAAAAAAAATAAAAAATAACACACGCACATAAATCTTGTCCGTTTCTCTATGCACACCAATGTGTTCAGATGTTTGAGTTGTGTTTAAAACGTTTAAACGTTTAATCCCGCTGCAATTGTTCGCACCTGTCCTAAGTCAGGAATCTGATGTACAGTAGTTGTCGTTTGGTTATGTGATATATACGTGTTTCTCGTTTCTCGTTTTTTTATATAGATTACACCGTTGGTTTTCCCGTTTAAATGGTTTTACACTATTAATTTTGGGGCCCTTTATAGCTTGTTGTTCGGTGTGAGCCAAGGCTCCGTGTTGAAGGCCGAACATTGACCTATAATGGTTTACTTTTTTTAAAATTGTTATTTGGATGGAGAGTTGTCTCATTGGCACTCACACCACATCTTCCTATATCTATTAATTGAAAAATATTATGAATAAATACATCCACAGCTTAATATACCATCTTAATAATAAAAAAAGGCTGCTGTAATATGATTGTAATCTAGACAAGTCACAACACAGACAACCACATATAGTTCACGTATAGTAAAAGCTGTATTTTTTTCTTTATTCATGAATAGGTACTGGTTTGGCTTTATTTTCCTATTTTGATCTGAGCGTTACTGATGAGTCTTATGTAGACGAAACGTGCGTCTGGCGTATTAAATTATAATCCTGATACCTTTGATAAGTAATCTCATTTACCAGTTCTCAAATGTCATAATTGTTTAACCTTCCTTTTTATCGAAGATTCATTCAAACAACACGCCCATACGAAATATAAATTTTCAAGTCGAAACAATACTTAAATCAAGAGAGTGCGTATTTGTTTATCTAAATATGAACGATTGAACTGCACAAAATCATCAGACCAAAACAAGCTTGATCTGTATATATGGTCATGATAAAACTGATTACCAAATATCTAATAAATATCTTCAAGCATGATGAAAAAAAACCTCTAAGGAAAATTTATCTGCTAGACTGAGGACGGATGGACAGGTATATGAATGGAGTGCATTCTCCTTCTGCTTTTAATTGGCATGGTTGGTTTGTACAACACATTATGCCATTAACAGAGAGGATAACGATAGAGATGTCATTGGTTTAAAATCTAAAGTTACAGGATTGATAACAAAATTGAAAATGAATATTGGCTATGCATAAATTTATTAACAGCAGATGATACCAAAGGCGAATTCAAGCTCACAAGCCGAAAACAATATTATTTTTTACATCAAGTTGTGAAACAGATGACATTAAGCGGTCACCATTGACGGACGGACATAGAACATCATTGAATTGTAAAAAGGTCGTCATTGATGAACAGACATACAACCTGATTTTGATTTGAATATCATTAGATAAAGCAAAATATCTAATTTTCCTAAACAGGAAATTGAATTTTAAATGTATACTTAATAGTTTGGATACATATATTAAAGTTGAATGCAATAATCATATATTTACCAATTTTTTGTTCGAAGTAGACACACAGGCCTCTTTTTCCAATTAGTTTCAATGCTAAACACTTCTTTTAGTCCCCTAATTAGCTCATTAAAAGTAGATATGAACCAAAACGAATTTTGATTGGTTTCGTAACTTAATTCTTATTGTAGATAATTAATTGTAAAATACAAAGTCAGACAACAATCCTAATTTTGAAACAAGGATAAGTAGGACATCTTTAACAAATAATACACATTTTCTTTTCATTTGAAGTAAATATTGCATGCTATGCAATCAAATCCTTACGGAACTGACTTGATATCTAAGTCTTTCAAGGCTTTCACTACCTTTTTGATACATTAATCATAACATTCAATACATCCTATCCATGAATATTTCAAGAACTTTATCGATGTAAAATATGCTCAGATATTCAAGGCACAAAATGATTATACACTTTTCAACTTTTAGAAGGTGCAGGAATCTAATCATCTTTAAAATTGAAGTTATCTTCCTTTGTCTAGACTTGCTGTAAATCAACAACTAATGTATTCCCATAGATAAATTGAAGCAATCTTACAAGCACTTGGGTTACAATTTTTATGAGTACATCTTCCACAATGCACAACATTTACAGTAACAGTTATGTATACTTCTCTATGCGGCGTCTATGTGTGCAGCAGTAGTTTGAGTTATGTTTAAAAGAGTTTTTAATTGTTAAATATTATGAATAAGTGTACCAACAACTTGATCTTGATATATATATATAAAACTGGTGCGGTATCCATGCACTCAAGAGGTTCCACATAATTATACTAGTAACAACTATCTTTTTTCTTTATTCATGAGTATTTTCTTATTTACCAGTTTTTTCAAAAATTTCACCATGTCAAACACTCCGTTTTATCAGAGCTACATTCCAGCACTTCCCATGTATATCTGCTAGTTGAAACAATTCGGAATACAAAGGAAGCATATTTGTTTATTTAGATATGAATGAACGTACTGCACAAACTCACCTGACCAAATTAAAACTTGATCATGCAAAAACTATATACCAAATATCTAATCAATATTTTCAAGCACGAAGAACGAAACATAAAAATTAATATGCCGGACATATCTAGACAGACAGACGAATGGAGTGAATACCTAAATTCTCCTTCGGCTTTTAAAATCTATTGTATATTTTATTGTTTTATAATTCAAAATTATTGTATTTATAATAAATGTTACACTGGATTTTGAATTGTGCCTATACAAAAAAATATTAACAGTAGAATACCAATGGAATAATAGTGTTCAAACTCACACGCCGAAAACAATATTCAGATCGATATAACAAGTTAAGTTATAGTTTTGAAACAGATGATGACATAAAGCGGTATTCAAGTTTAGATTGTCATATTTTGACTTTCTTTAGTGGCGAATCCAGGGGTTGGAACCCCTTTTTATGGATGATCAATGCATTTGAATTGGGAATTGTAGTTGGAACCCCCCTTTTTGTCCTGGGTTAGGAACCCCCTTTTTAAAATGGCTGGATCCGCCCCAGGAGTATGGAACCCACTTTTATTTGACGATCAATGCATTTAAATTGGGTCATTCAATTGGATCCTCATTTTTCAAAATGTCTGGATAGGCCCCTGTGGTCAATAATCTCCCTTTGTTACCTGGTTACTTTTATGTATGTTGTTTGCAGTCTCCTTAACAATGTAAATCATATCTTCTATCTTCTTATAACTCAAATTCGGTTTCAATATTGTATTAACTAAATGTTGGTCATACCTGGGTTATTATTATTTAAAAAATGTCAATGAGGACAAAACAATGAACTGTTAAAAAAAAATAAAGAATCCACTGTGTAATTTCAGTTTTTTTTCCTGTGTAACTTCACATGTTCTGGCTTCCTTTTTGTGAACTGTCCATTTCTATGTTGCAACATTCCTGCAAACGGAGAATATATCTCCTAGTAAATAAGATATTTTACGGCTTGTATGTCCTATCATAATTTCAGTGAAAGAAGGTTGCTGCTCACAAGAAGCTGTTAAACAAAGAGTTTGAAGTGGACGTGATGAAGGTGAAATTATATCTTTGGAAATTTTTGGACGCCATCAAGAGCTGGTTGACCTTTATAGAATATCCTTTTCACATCTGCTAATGGATATTTTCCGATTGTCATTACAAGTCTTGTCCCTTTTTCACGCATGTGACTTACAGGAATATACTTACCACCGAGTTTGTACTTACATGAGCTACCCTAGAGGTAAAAGAAGTGGTGCAGGATTTATTTATCCTTCCCTAGCAACTGAGATCACACCTCAGTTCTTGTTGCATTTGTCATGTTTGTCTCCCTCCGTCTTTTAGCTTTAAATGTTGTGTTTTGTGTACCGTTATTTGTCAGTTGGTTCTGTCTTTTTAGATATGACATTGTTAGTTTATTTTTAGACTTATGAATTTGAATTTACTTTTGTTATCTTTTGCCTCTGTTTTCAAATTTGTAATTTTACATGTGCCACTGTCTAATTTTAAATATTCCACAATGTAATTTTACATATTCCACTATGTAATTTTACATATTCCACAATGTAATTTTACATGTTTCATTGTGTAATTTCTCATGTTTTATGTGTAATTTTACAAGTTCCACTGTTTAATTCTTCAAGTTCCTGTTTATTATTTAACATGGATAACTATGTAATTTAAGTTCCATGTATAATCGTTAATATTCCTTTTTGTAATGTTATACCTTTTGTCCATATAAAGCTATAAGATAACTGTTGAATGGGAGATAACCAAAGCTTTATTTCACAATTTTTAAATGCTTTTTCTCTCTCCATATTAAATTTATATTCTGTATGTACTGTTATGAATTAGTTATGTACGTTTATGTTTGTATTCATGTTATTAAATGGTTAATTACAAATATTGAATCGAGTTGTACATTAAGGTTTCTTTTGTTGAACTATAGTGTTGACAGATTTTAGATAGCTAAACATTTTGTTTTACTAAATAAACTAGTATGTTGCATTCTCTATGTATTTAAATTGTTGATGTCGTTTGAAATTTAAATTTTGCCATTTGATAAATGACTTCCAATTTCAAATTTTTCAAACTTCCTAGGAGTTAGGTATTTTTGTTGTTTTACTTTTTATCAATGTAGCATTGACATAAGTTTGCTTACTACTGAGTTTCTTAGTGAGAATATATTGTTTTAACTTTAAAAGCTCTGCTTTAAAGAGCTCATTGAATTCTATAAATTATAAAAAGTTTAATCAAACACAACTGACCATATATTGAACCAGGGACACAAATGTGGTAGCTTCAAGACCAGCCAAGTTTAGGATACGGATTTAAAAATTGAAGATGATACTGCAACACTTTACTTACTAATTTAAGTTTTTTTTTATTATTCAGACATAATTCAAGCATTCACAAAACAGACATGATATTTATTGGTTTGTTTATTCACATATAAATATATGATACACAAAACAGACATGATTTTTTTAATTTTATTTTATTTACACATACAATGCTTAAACACAACAGATGACATATAAGAGATAAGCAATCACTAAAAAACTATTTAAGCTTTTAAGTTGATTTTTGAAGTAAATTCAGCAAAAAATCCCAAGATGTGTGACTGTAAAAATGATTACATATTCTGCTTGAGGAGTAAAAAGTTTGACATAAGTAGGTAGGGTATGATCAGCAGTGGCAGATCCAGAAATTTTCATAAGGATGGGACAACTTACTGCCTTAGAGGGAGCCTGCTCCAGTCATGCTTCAGTGATTCCCTAAATAATCAAACAAATTTTCACAAATTTTTTTAATTCAACCTCCAAACAGAAATCAGGGGGAAAAAAGCAGTTATGTATTCTCGACAGAAATTGATTTAATTAAAATGCTGCCTTCTAGAATTATATACAGTAAAGTCAGAAAGTATTGTAGGATTTTTATAATTACGGATTATGAAACCAGGTGAGTATTGCAATAATATGAACTCTCATTCTGATATTGTGATACATTTGTATTTGTTTGCAGATTTTCATGAAATTGCAAAAATAGATCTTGCATTGCTGTCCTTTCTTCAAAAATGATTATAATGAATGAACCCAATAATTTCTGAGCTTACAGTAGCATATTCGATAAAAAAATATACATGACCTCTTGCTTTATGACATAATTTTTCATAGATATTTACTACACCTCTACTTTAATTCATATATTATATATGAATCAGTTCACTTTTACAGAATTTTATTTTAAAAGAGATGATATCTAGAAATTGAAAAAAAATAACTACTAATTCTATGAATCTAATCTGATATTAAACAAATTCCTGTGTAGATATTGAACCAACTTTCTTGATCCCAGATCACTGGATATTTAATATACATAACTACTGTTTTATATCATTTCACAACATCTATCTTCACATTTGATGTTGTTAGACTTGCTGCCTTCTTTGTCTGCCAATTTAATATTTCATCACATGTTTTCCAGCTGAAAAATACAAACAAACAATGCATAATTTCACTTTAAGAAAAGAATCATCAAAAATCAACTTTCACTATATTGATAAAGAAGTGGAAAATCAAGCTGAAAATAAGAGTCTGAATACCAGGCTTTTAAGAAATGGCACTAGACAATTTCAAAATGTTATAACATAAATATCAAATTAGAACAGATTAAAAGTAGAATTAATTTCAGTTACATGATTATTAACAGCTGAAGAATTGTTTTCTCCTCCATTTCTTGTAGACTTTATCCGTTCCATTCTAAAACACTAAAAACTATTTTTCTTTCTCTCATGAATCTTGCATCTAATCAGAATAATTGTAACATTTTCACTCCCTCTTTCCATCCAATTAAACTGACTGTACTATCTCATACTAACCATGTCTTCTGCATCATCATCAGCTGGTGTTTCCTCTGTCTTTGGTTTATCGTCTTCTTCATCTTCTGTGAATTTCTTCCCTTCTTCCACACTGACATCACTTTCCTCACTCTCAAGTTTGGTTATCAAGGACAGATTTTCTACAATGTTGGAAGTACTTCTTTAAATTTCATATGATATTTTATTATCATATATTCATTAATATAAGTGCTATTTCTTTCAATCAATTTTTAATTTTATTAGAAATTGTTAATTTATTATTCATTGGCTACTAATTTTAGAGGAATTTGTGGGTTGAAGTTTAAATCTTAAGTAAAATACAAATTTCCTGAAGGACTGAATGTAGATATGATAAAAGCATGAAATCAAGTATGTAGAAATTCCATTTATCCTCATTCAAAAAATTATTTCTCACAATAAGCATATTCACTGTAAGTTGAAATGATTACTTAAACAATGAAGAAATTCAACTTCTACAGGGATTGTTTGTTCAACTTGTGGCTACCAAATATATTGATAAATAACAACATTTACCTGTGACTATTTCATCCCAGAAATCTCTTCGACCCTTCTGTATTAATGTGTCTTTAAACTGTCTCATGTATATGTTAAAGGATTTAGCCTCCATTTTCTACAAAATACATAACAAATGTTCATATTGCAATATCTCTGTCTTGCATTAATCGATAGCATTCTACCACTGTTGTCACAGACAGGAAAGGAGAAACTTGCACATAAATCATGGGCAGATGATACATTCAGACAAAGATATTGTAATGAATAAATTAGACTCAGGGTTACGCCAAACCCAGTGTCTTGCCTACTTTTGCTGTTAAACGCAGGCTCAACAAAAATGAGGGGAAAAAATCAATAAAAATATTCCTCTCAATACTATCTTTTGATTTTAAGAAGCTTCTGTTCAAGTTTGGTAAAAATCGAGGATACTTTATGAATCTTATAAATCTAATAAATCTAATAAATGTTGTATAATCTTTAAGTGCAGACAGTATGTATTATTACTTGGAAGTAAAACTATACATTTATAAGTAAAATATGGATAAACAGGTACAAAATTTCAACAAAATTTCTTTCTAGATACTAGCTTTTGATTATAAACAAGTTGGTACAAATCCAGGATAGTATAAAAAAAAGTTATTAACAACTTTAAAAACATATGGTAACAGGTGTAAAATAAAAAACTTTGAGAAAAAAGGAAGGCACTAGATTTTCATCCAACAAAATGTTTTTTTTAATCATTAGAGAAACAGATTCTTACATAGTTATTCGTAGATTATCAGATTTATCCAATCAAGATAGTTAAATTATCAATTTTAAAATCCTCGCCAAGGCTCAGACTTTAAAATTGAGAATCTAACTATCTCGATTGGTTAATTCCAATAATCTACTGGTATGAATGTAAGAATCTTTATGCAGTAGATTTTGAAGGAGTTACAACCAATTCATGACTAAACTTAATAAAATGTTCCCTCAATGTCTTCAAGCAATCAATAGCTTTTGGGTAGAACTGAGCTCCAAAGGAACACTAACCTTAATACACTGTTCCCTCAATGTCTTCAAGCAATCAATGGCTTTAGGGTAGAACTTAGCTCCAAAGGAACACTAACCTTAATACACTGTTCCCTCAATGTCTTCAAGCAATCAATGGCTTTAGGGTAGAACTGAGCTCCAAATGAACACTAACCTTAATATGCTGTTCCCTCAAAGTTTTCAGGCAATCAAAGGCTTTAGGGTAGAACTGAGCTCCAAAGGAACACTAACCTTAATACACTGTTCCCTCAATGTCTTCAAGCAATCAATGGCTTTAGGGTAGAACTGAGCTCCAAAGGAACACTAACCTTAATACACTGTTCCCTCAATGTCTTCAAGCAATCAATGGCTTTAGGGTAGAACTGAGCTCCAAAGGAACACTAACCTTAATACGCTGTTCCCTCAAAGTCTTCAGGCATTCAATAGCTTTAGGGTAGAACTGAGCTCCAAAGGAACACTAACCTTAAAACACTGTTCCCTCAATGTCTTCAAACAATCAATAGCTTTAGGGTAGAACTGAGCTCCAAAGGAACACTAACCTTAATACACTGTTCCCTCAATGTCTTCAAGCAATCAATGGCTTTAGGGTAGAACTGAGCTCCAAAGGAACACTAACCTTAATACACTGTTCCCTCAATGTCTTCAAGCAATCAATGGCTTTAGGGTAGAACTGAGCTCCAAAGGAACACTAACCTTAATACACTGTTCCCTCAATGTCTTCAAACAATCAATAGCTTTAGGGTTGAACTGAGCTCCAAAGGAACACTTACCTCAATACACTGTTCCCTCAATGTCTTCAAGCAATCAATGGCTTTAGGGTAGAACTGAGCTCCAAAGGAACACTAACCTTAATACACTGTTCCCTCAAAGTCTTCAAGTAATCAATAGCTTTAGGGTAGAACTGAGCTCCAAAGGAACACTAACCTTAATACACTGTTCCCTCAATGTCTTCAAGCAATCAATGGCTTTAGGGTAGAACTGAGCTCCAAAGGAACACTAACCTTAATACACTGATCCCTCAATGTCTCCAAGCAATCAATAGCTTTTGGGTAGAACTCAGCTCCAAAGGAACACTAACCTTAATACACTGTCCCCTCAATGTCTTCAAGCAATCAATGGCTTTAGGGTAGAACTGAGCTCCAAAGGAACACTAACCTTAATACACTGATCCCTCAATGTCTCCAAGCAATCAATAGCTTTAGGGTAGAACTGAGCTCCAAAGGAACACTAACATTAATACACTGTTCCCTCAATGTCTTCAAGTAATCAATAGCTTTAGGGTAGAACTGAGCTCCAAAGGAACACTAACCTTAATACACTGTTCCCTCAATGTCTTCAAGCAATCAATGGCTTTAGGGTAGAACTGAGCTCCAAAGGAACACTAACCTTAATACACTGTTCCCTCAATGTCTTCAAGCAATCAATGGCTTTAGGGTAGAACTGAGCTCCAAAGGAACACTAACCTTAATATGCTGTTCCCTCAAAGTCTTCAGGCAATCAAAGGCTTTAGGGTAGAACTGAGCTCCAAATGAACACTAACCTTAATACACTGTTCCCTCAATGTCTTCAAGCAATCAATGGCTTTAGGGTAGAACTGAGCTCCAAAGGAACACTAACCTTAATACACTGTTCCCTCAATGTCTTCAAGCAATCAATGGCTTTAGGGTAGAACTGAGCTCCAAAAGAATCTGTTACTATTTGTTGTATTCTCTTCTGCATCTGTTTACTAGCTGTAATGCAATATATAAATTACTGTGATGATTTGTAGACTACTCTGGATGATAGGTAGAATATAAAACTATAAGCACACAGTGAGCTTAGCTTTAACACTGCTTTTCTGAAGTGATGATGATGATAAATTCAAGACAAAATTAAAGCTTTTTTAGGACAAGAACATAATATGGTGGAGTAGAATCTGCATACTGTGATCATTCCTTGTTTTTAGTGGTGCTTGACAGTTGTTAGTTTTCTATTTATTGTGTTTTTCTAGACTATTTGTTGTTTTGAAGTTTTCACTTTTTGCCATGGACTGTCAGTTTGTCTTTGATTCAATATGAGCAAGAATGTCCTTTTGGTATCATAAGCCTTTCTTTAATTTGATATGAATATTAAGTTTGTGTTGTACTAGATCTTCACACTGAGTCAATTTTTTTTATATTGAAAGAGATACAATCAGATAAAAATGTGTAAATATGAAAATAAAACAATGCAAAATTTATTTACAAGATTGCAATTTCTTATAATTGTTAACCAAAAGGAAGTGGTATTTGTTTGACCTTCAACAAACCTTCATCAAATTTATCCACATCTTTTCTGTTGACTAATGCTAGATAATCTTCTACGGGTGTGACTGTCCCTACCTGCAATAATAGATAGTTTGTATTCAAGCATTTATTAACCATAGAAATATATTTTACAATATACAGTAGTCAGTAGTCAATTTATTATACAGCAATAATAACCTTAATTTCTTTAGTTAGACCATTGATCACAGGCAGAATTTTTGACAGACAAACAATGTCTCAGGATTTTTCATTTGAAATTCGCAAAATTGTTTGATAAGAGAAGCAGAAATACATGTAATTGAAATGATTTTGTCAGAAGGGATATACAGTCAAACCTGCTTAAGAGACTATCTGTAAGCAAAAACCTGTCTGATAAGACCATTAATTTTAAATCCCTCTGTAGTATATTTAATATAAATTGAACCTGTATTAAAAGGGGGGGGGGGGGCTAGGATGTAATTTGAAAAAATAGGCAGGACAGGAGTTTAGAGTAAAACCAGATGCTTCGCAGGGCGTAGCTTTATACGACCGCAGAGGTTTAACCCTGAACGGTTGGGGCAAGTATGGACACAACATTCAAGCTGGATTCAGCTCTAAATTCGGATTGTGATTAAATAGTTGACACAGCATAGGTTTCTGACACAGAATGAATGTGTTCTAATGAACTTAAAATTTTTGTTTTCTCTTAGAGCAATTCACTATGCTGTTCAATATGTATCCTCTCAAAATAATGTTTAAAGAAATTTTCTTTTTATTTATAAAATTTCAAATGAGAAAAATAGAACCCAATTTTTTAATCACATCCCCCTTTCCCTTATTCCAAAACTAATCTCAATTAAAATATTCTAATGGAGTTTGCAACAATAACTACTCATTTAAATACATCATAAAATAAACTGTAAATAAAATGTAAAAAAACTGCTTGTTATCACTGAATGGTAAAGATTATTTAAATTTATCAGTTGGTAGTAAAAAGTGAATATACATTGTATATTGTATATAACAAAGATTTAAGTTGATTCTGGACAAAGGAAGATAACTCCAATTAAAAAAGATTCTTGCAATAAGATATTTCTTGCTTATTATTTTGGACAAAGAAAGATAACTCTAATTAAAAAAAAATTTGGTATTTCACAATATTGTGAAATTAGATATTTCTTGCCATTGCACAATACTGTGCAATTGAAAAGACTTGCTATTCCACAATACTTAATATAATAATTTTAGATCCTGATTTGGACCAACTTGAAAACTGGGCCCATAATCAAAAATCTAAGTACATGTTTAGATTTAGCATATCAAAGAGGCCCAAGAATTTAATTTTTGTTAAAATCAAACTTAGTTTAATTTTGGACTCTTTAGACCTTAATGTAGGCCAATTTGAAAACGGGACCAAAAATGAAGAGTCTACATACACAGTTAGATTTGGCATATCAAAGAACCCCATTTATTCAATTTTTGATGAAATCAAAAAAGTTTAATTTTGGACCCCGATTTGGGCCAACTTGAAAACTGGGCCAATAATAAAAAATCTAAGTTCATTTTAAGATTCAGCATATCAAAGAACCCCAAGGATTCAATTTTTGTTAAAATCAAATTAAGTTTAATTTTGGACCCTTTGGACCTTAATGTAGACCAATTTGAAAACGGGACCAAAAGTTAAGAATCTACATACACAGTTAGATTCAGCATATCAAAGAACCCCAATTATTCAATTTTGAAGAAATCAAACAAAGTTTAATTTTGGACCCTTTGGGCCCCTTTTTCCTAAACTGTTGGGACCAAACCTCCCAAAATCAATACCAACTTTCCTTTTATGGTTATAACCTTGTGTTTAAATTTCATAGATTTCTATTTACTTATACTAACGTTATGGTGCGAAAACCAAGAAAACTGCTTATTTGGGTCCCTTTTTGGCCCCTTATTCCTAAACTCTTGGGACCTAAACTCCCAAAATCAATACCAATCTTTCTTTTGTGGTCATAAACATTATGTTTAAGTTTCATTGATTTCTATTTACTTAAACTAAAGTTATTGTGCGAAAACCCAGAATAATGCTTATTTGGGCCCTTTTTTGGCCCCTTATTCCTAAACTATTAAAACCAAAACTCCCAAAATCAATCCCAACCTTTCTTTTGTGGTCATCAACCTTGTGTCAAAATTTCATAGATTTCTATTAACTTAAACTAAAGTTATAGTGCGAAAACCAAGAAAATGCTTATTTGGGCCCTTTTTGGCCCCTAATTCCTCAAATGTTGGGACCAAAACTCCCAAAATCAATACCAACCTTCATTTTATGGTCATAAACCTTGTCTTAAAATTTCATAGATTTCTATTTACTTTTACTAAAGTTAGAGTGCGAAAACTAAAAGTATTCGGACGACGACGACGACGACGACGACGCCAACGTGATAGCAATATACGACGAAAATTTTTTCAAAATTTGCGGTCGTATAAAAACAAGAGGCTCTCAAGAGCCTGAATCGCTCACCTTAAATCTTTTGGTTAAATCTCTCATCAATGATTATTTTGGCTTTTCAATTTATTTAAATGTTTTTTGGATCGTCCTATTTTTCTTCAAAAGCCAAAAAAAAAATCATTTTCTCCAATGTTCTATTTTAGCCATAGTAGCTATGTTTCTTGACATACAAGGAAATAAAATTTATACTAAAAACTCATTTAGCCTAAGTTTGTCTGAAATTGATACAGCAGTTTCAAAGGAGAAGATTTTTTTAAAGTAAGTCAACATGATGAACAAATTGCGAAAAAAGTCCTTAAAGGGCAATAACTCCTTAAGGGGTCAATTGACAATTTTGGTCAAATTGACTTAAGGTGGTACCTAAAACTACAGGGAGATAACTCTGTAATGTCAGCTAAACGTTTTAATTACGTTGTGTTGTAAAAGGAATATTAAGCTTCTCAATGATCAAAGTTGGTGTTTGTCAAACTGCTATATAACCAGTGTATTTTTTCTGACAAAACGGTTGGTTCAAAATTTTTTATATTTTTATATTTTTGTTAAAGGGTCAAAGTAAATACTTTGACAAAATTTTATGAAAATAAAACGGGGCAAATTAATTTCAGTGAAAGTGTTGGGTACCACCTTAATTGAAGATCTTACTTTGCTGAACATCATTGCTGTTTACAGTTTATTTCTATCTATAATTATATTCAAGATAATAAACAAAAACAGCAAAATTTCCTTAGAATTATCAATTCAGAGGCAGCAACCCAACAACAGGTTGTCTGATTCATCTGAAAATTTCAGGGCAGATACATTGTAGATCTTGACCTGATAAACAATATAACCCCGGGTCAGATTTGCTCTAAATGCTTTGGTTTTTGAGTTATAAGCCAAAAACTGCATTTGACCCCTATGTTCTATTTTTTAGCAATGGCGACCATGTTTGTTGATAGATCATAACTTTGGATACAATTTACAAACTAGATACCCTAAAAAACATTCAGTTAAAGTTTGGAAGTATTTGGCCCAGTAGTTTCAGAGGAGAAGAATTTTGTAAAAGATTTTTAAGATTTACGAAAAATGGTAAAAAATTGACTATAAAGGGCAATAACTCCTAAAGGGGTCAACTGACCATTTCCGTCATTTGACTTATTTGTAAATCTTACTTTGCTGAACATTATTGCTGTTTACAGTTTATCTCTATCTATAATAATATTCAAGATAATAACCAAAAACAGCAAAATTTCCTTAAAATTATCAATTCAGGGGCAGCAACCCAACAACAGGTTGTCTGATTCATCTGAAAATTTCAGGGCAGATAGATCTTGACCTGATAAACAATATAGCCCCAGGTCAGATTTGCTCTAAATGCTTTGGTTTTTGAGTTATAAGCCAAAAACTGCATTTGACCCCTATGTTCTATTTTTAGCAATGGCGACCATGTTTGTTGATAGATCATAACTTCGGATACAATTTACAAACTAGATACCTTAAGGAACATTCAGTTAAAGTTTGAAAGTATTTTGCCCAGTAGTTTCAGAGGAGAAGAATTTTGTAAAAGATTTTTAAGATTTACGAAAAATGGTAAAAAATTGACTATAAAGGGCAATAACTCCTAAAGGGGTCAACTGACCATTTCCGTCATTTGACTTATTTGTAAATCTTACTTTGCTGAACATTATTGCTGTTTACAGTTTATCTCTATCTATAATAATATTCAAGATAATAACCAAAAACAGCAAAATTTCCTTAAAATTATCAATTCAGGGGCAGCAACCCAACAACAGGTTGTCTGATTCATCTCAAAATTTCAGGGCAGATAGATCTTGACCTGATAAACAATATAGCCCCAGGTCAGATTTGCTCTAAATGCTTTGGTTTTTGAGTTATAAGCCAAAAACTGCATTTGACCCCTATGTTCTATTTTTAGCAATGGCGACCATGTTTGTTGATAGATCATAACTTCGGATACAATTTACAAACTAGATACCTTAAGGAACATTCAGTTAAAGTTTGAAAGTATTTTGCCCAGTAGTTTCAGAGGAGAAGATTTTTGTAAAAGATTACTAAGATTTAAGAAAAATTGTAAAAAATTGACTATAAAGGGCAATAACTCCTAAAGGGGTCAACTGACCATTTCCGTCATGCTGACTTATTTGTAAATCTTACTTAGCTGAACATTATTCCTGTTTACAGTTTATCTCTATCTATAATAATATTCAAGATAATAACCAAAAACAGAAAAATTTCCTTAAAATTACCAATTCAGGGGCAGCAACCCAACAACGGGTTGTCTGATTCATCTGAAAAATTCAGGGCAGATAGATCTTGACCTGATAAACAATATTACCCCATGTTAGATTTGCTCTAAATGCTTTGGTTTTTGAGTTATAAGCCAAAAACTGCATTTGACCCCTATGTTCTATTTTTAGCAATGGCGACCATGTTTGTTGATAGATCAAAACTTCGGATACAATTTATAAATTAGATACCCTAAGGAACATTCAGTTAAAGTTTGAAAGTATTTGGCCCAGTAGTTTCAGAGGAGAAGATTCTTGAAATAGTTTACGACGACAAACGACGACAGACGACAGACGACGACGGACGCCAAGTGATGGCATAATCTCACTTGTCCCTTCGGGACAGGTGAGCTAAAATGGCAGGATGAGACACTTGCAAAAAAAAAAATCAGGACGACAATTTAGGTAAAAAAAGTCAGGATAAACTAAAAAAAAAATGCAGGACCAAACAAAGTGAAAAATAAAAAGGACAACATTTTTCATCCTAGGATTTTAATGACACAAATTTCATCCTAGGAAGACATAGCTCCCCCCCCCCCCCCCCCCCCAACCCCCCATAAAAATCAAATGGTAGCTCCCTAATAATGGTTTACTTTTTTTTTAAAATTTTTATTTGGATGGAGAGTTGTCTCATTGGCACTCACACCACATCTTCCTATATCTATACATCTGATAATTTTCAAATGTCCACTGCAAATATCCTTTCAAGTTCTTTTCAAATCCTCCTTGTAGTTGTCAACAAAAATGTTTACATATTTTGTTTGACCCAAGGATATAAATAGATTTATTGGACTCTCCATATTTTATAAATAGAATTGCTTAAGGAAAAATTAGGTCAAGAGATATATTGGGGAGGAACTATCTAACTTCAAAAGGGAGGTGGGGTGGGATATGTTTTTACCTTAGGCAGAAATGTAGTTGCTAAGTAAAAGGTTTTAATGCATTGAAGAGGAAGAAGCCAGAGTAATTTGAATTATAATAAAGAAAACATGATGCAGTCAAATTTCATGTCAAATTTTAATTAATGACCTCTGTTTGCTATTTTCAGTTTCTTTGATTTTTTGTGGGCTATTTGCTGTGCATGTACTGAATTTGTGTCATGGATGGATACCATATATCCTTTGTTTTTCTATAAATCAATTCCATATCCTATAAATATAATTGCTTGAGGAATACAAAGGGTGCTGAACAAAAGAACACTGAGAAGAGAAAAATCCAAACATTTTAATGCCTATTGTTGAAGTTCCTATAATGACATATTGATGCTTATTCATGTCATTTGGACTCTGATTTGATAGATTGATAACATACCAATTCTCTTTATCCTTATATAATTTCAAATAAGGTAATAGAAAACATTTCTGATATTCATAATATGATGAAGACATAATCTTTCAATCAGTTTAATTGAGGTCTGGAGCTGGCATGTAAGTTAAGTGCTAATAGTCTGTTGTTATTTATGTATTATTGTCATTTCTTTATTTTCTTTGGTTACATCTTCTGACATCAGACTCTGACTTCTCTTGAACTGAATTTTAATGTGCATATTGTTATGTGTTTACTTTTCTACATTGGCTAGAGGTAAACGGGGGAGATCTCATAAACATGTTTAACCGCATTTTTGTGCCTGTCCCAAGTCAGGAGACTGTCCCAAGTCAGGAGCCTCTGGCCTTTGTTAGTCTTGTTTTATTTTTAATTTTAGTTTCTTGTGTACAATTTGGAGTTTAGTATGGCGTTCATTATCACTGAACTAGTACATTGTATATATATATGTTTGGGGGCCAACTGAAGGACGCCTCCAGGTGCGGGAATTTCATGCTGCGTTGAAGACCTGTTCAGTGTTGGTGACCTTCTGCTGTTGTTTGTTCTATGGTCGGTTTGTAGTCTCTTTGACACATTCCCCATTTCCATTCTTAATTTTAAATTGAAAAGTAAACAAGAGTGCACACGCTGAAATGTCTTGTCTTCTTTACGTATCATTGATATTATGTTGATAGTCTTTTAGTCAAAGTTTTATTACAACTGTCACATAAAAAGTAAAAACACAAATATACTGAAATCCGACAAAATTCAACTAGAGGCTCTAAAGAGCCTGTGGCGCTCACCTTGGTCTATGTTAATATTAAACATTGTACACAGATGGATTCATGACAAAATTGTGTTTTGGTGATGGTGATGTGTTTGTAGATCTTACTTTAATAAACATTTTTGCTGCTTACAATTATCTTTCTATAACAGTAGTTTCTGTGGAAAATGTTAGTGAAAATCTACAAATTTTGTGAAAATTGTTAAAAATTAACTATGAAGTGCAATAACTCCTTAGGGGGTCATTTGACTATTTTGGTCATGTTGACAAATTTTTAGTTCTTACTTTGCTGTACATTATTGCTGTTTACAGTTTACCTCTATCTATATCAATATTCAAGATAATAACAAAAAAACAGCAAAATTTCCTCAAAATTACCAATTCAGGGGCAGCAACCTAACAACTGATGATCCAATTCATCTGAAAATTCCAGGGCAGATAGATTTTGACCTGATCAACAATTTTACTTCCTGTCAGATTTGCTCTTAATGCTTTGGTTTTTGAGTTATAAGCCAAAAACTGCATTTTACCCCTATGTTCTATTTTTAGCCATGGCCGCCATCTTGGTTGGTTGGCCAGGTCACCGGACACAATTTTTAAACTAGATACCCCAAAGATGGTTGTGGCCAAGTTTCAATAAAGTTGGCCACATAGTTTCAGAGGAGAAGATTTTTCTAAAAGATTACTAAGATTGACGAAAAATGGTTAAAAAATTGAATATAAAGGGCAACAACTCCTAAAGTGGTCAACTGACCATTTTGGTCATGTTGACTTATTTGTAGATCTTACTTTGCTGAACATTATTGTTGTTTACAGTTTACCTCTATCTATAATAATAATCAAGATAATAACCAACTAGAGGCTCTAAAGAGCCTGTGTCGCTCACCTTGGTATATGTGAATATTAAACAAAGGAAGCAGATGAATTCATGACAAAATTGTGTTTTGTTGTTGGTGATGTGTTTTTAAATCTTACTTTACTAAACAGTCTTGCTGCTTACAATTATCTCTATCTATAATGAAATTGGCCCAGTAGTATCAGTGGAAATGTTAATTAAAAATTTACAAATTTTATAAAAATTGTTAAAAATTGACTATAAAGGACAATAACTCCTTAGGGGGTCAATTGACCATTTCAGTCATGTTGACTTATTTATAGATCCTACTTTGCTGAACATTATTGCTGTTTACAGTTTATCTTTATCTATAATAATATTCAAGATAATAACCAAAAACAGCAAAATTTCCTTAAAATTACCGATTCAGGAGCAGCAACCCAACAACCGATTGACCTATTCATCTGAAAATTTCAGGGCAGATAGATCTTGACCTGATAAACATTTTTATCCCATGTCAGATTCCCTCAAAAGGTTTTGGTTTTTGAGTTATAAGCCAAAAACTGCATTTTACCCCTATATTCTATTTTTAGCCGTGGCGGCCATCTTGGTTGGTTGACCAGGTCACGCCACACATTTTTTAAACTAGATACCCCGAAGATGATTGTGGCCAAGTTTTGATTAATTTGGCCCAGTAGTTTCAGAGGAGAAGATTTTTGTTAAAGATTACTTTAATTTATGAAAAATGGTTAAAAATTGACTATAAAGGGCAATAACTCCTAAACGGGTCAACTGACCATTTTGGTCATGTTGACTGATTTGTAGATCTTACTTTGCTGAACATTATTGCTGTTTACAGTTTATCTCTATCTATAATAATATTCAAGATAAAAACCAAAAACAGCAAAATTTCCTTAAAATTACCAATTCAGGGGCAGCAACCCAACAACCGATTGACCGATTAATCTGAAAATTTCAGGGCAGATAGATCTTGACCTGATAAACATATTTACCCCCATGTCAGATTTGCTCTAAATGCTTTGGTTTTTGAGTTATAAGCCAAAAACTGCATTTTACCCCTATGTTCTATTTTTAGCTGTGGCGGCCATCTTGGTTGGTTGACTGGGTCACGCCACACATTTTTCAAACTAGATTATTTCATCCCTAATGATGATTGTGGCCAAGTTTGGTTTGATTTGGCCCAGTAGTTTCAGAGGAGAAGATTTTTGTAAAAGTTAACAACGACGACCGACCACGGACGACAGACGCCGGATGACGCCGGACGCAAAGTGCTGGGAAAAACTCACTTGGCCCTTCGGGCCAGGTGAGCTAAAAACAGCAAAAATTCCTTAAAATTACAAATTCAGGGGCAGCAACCTAACAAGGGAAGGTCGGATTCATCTGAAAATTTCGGGGCAGATAGATCTTAACCTGATCAACAATTTTACTCCATGTAAGATTTGCTCTATATGCTTCGGTTTTTGAGTTATAAGCCGAAAACTGCATTTTACCCCTATACCCCAAAGATGATTGTGGCCAAGATGATCGTTGTGTGGGGTATAATAAGAGAAACAGACCAAAACACAAAAACTTAACTATAACCACTGAACCATGAAAATGAGGTCAAGGTCAAATGACATCTGCCCGCTAGACATATACACCTTACTATCATTCCATACAACAAATATAGTAGACCTATTGCATAAGGTATAAGAGAAACAGACCAAAACACAAAAACTTAACTATAACCACTGAACCATGAAAATGAGGTCAAGGTCAGATGACACCTGCCAGTTGGACATGTACACCTTACAGTCCTTCAATACACCAAATATACTAGCCCTATTGCTTATAGTATCTGAGATATGGACTTGACCACCAAAACTTAACCTTGTTCACTGATCCATGAAATGAGGTCAAGGTCAAGTGAAAACAGTCTGACGGGTATGAGGACCTTGCAAGGTAAGCACATACCAAATATAATAATCCTATTACTTATAATAAGAGAGAATTCAACATTACAAAAAATCTGAACTTTTTTTTCAAGTGTTCACTGAACCATGAAAATGAGGTCAAGGACATTGGACATGTGACTGACGGAAACTTCGTAAAGTGAGGAATCCATATACAAAGAATGAAGCATCTTGGTCTTCCACCTTCTATGAACCCCATACTAATTTCCAAATTGTACACAAGAAACTAAAATTAAAATAATACAAGACTAAACAAAGGCCAGAGGCTCCTGACTTGGGACAGGAGCAAAAATGCGGCGGGGTTAAACATGTTTGTGAGATCTCAACCCTTCCCCTATACCTGATGTCTATATTGTCTTAACCAAGGACTTCAAACATTCATTGGACTCACCATATCCTATAAATAGAATTGTGTAACTCAGAAGGTAAAATAAGGTCAAAAGATATACCAGGACATTTAAACTGTATATAAACAGCAAATATTATTTTTACAATTCCTCATGCATGTCTCACCTATTCAAATTCTTTGAAATATATATTATACCGGTAGTTTGAATACTTGTAGCACAGCAAATATCCTTAATACTTATATTTTCAATAAACTCCTTGTAGTAACAAAAAAATATTTCCATGTAGCCTGTATTGTTTAACCCAAGGATAAAAATAGATTCATAGGATTTCCCTATCCTTTAATTAGAATTGCTTAACTCAAAAGGTAGTGTAAGGACAAACAATTCAAATTCAAAAATCTTTGTTCCTAATCAAAATGCCTATAAAGATCAAGTTAATCAACACATATCACAAAGTTCATTCAATAACCACAGGTAAATTATAACAATAAAATTGAATTTCAACAAAAGTAATTTATCATACAGTTCCCTTCTTTGTGCCTCATTGATTCAAAACTGCTGAAATATAGTCGGGCGTATTAGTAAATACATGGTTAGTCTTAAGATATTGTCTATGGAAGAAGGTGATAATTTTAACACTAAAGAAAGCAGGGATGTATATGCATTTTTCATATTGTAACTAATATACTATTTCTATACAGGGATGGACATAGAATATAGATTCAAACCAAGGTAAGTTGATTTAAACATTTGATACAAAATAATCCATTTTACAGACATGTGGTAACATTAAGATAGTTCAAATATGGAAGTTGCTTGAAATTCATAATAATTCAAACCCCAAAATCTCCTTCTTTTTTTTGGCTCACCTGGCCCATGGGTCAAGTGAGCTTTTCTCATCACTTGGCGTCTGTCGTTGTCTGTCGTCGTTAACTTTTACAAAAATCTTCTCTCTGAAACTACTGGGCAAAATTTAACCAAACATGGCCAAAATCATTATTAGGGTATCTAGTTTAAAAAATGTGTCTGGAGACCCGGCCAACCAACCAAAATGGCCGCCATGGCTAAAAATAGAACATAGGGGTAAAATGCAGTTTTTGGCTTATAACTCAAAAACCAAAGCATTTAAAGCAAATCTGACATGGGGTAAAATTGTTTATCAGGTCAAGATCTATCTGCCCTGACATTTTCAGATGAATAGGACAACCTGTTGTTGGGTTGCTGCTCCTGAATTGGTAATTTTAAGGAAATCTTTGCTTTGTTTGGTTATTATCTTAAATATTATTATAGATAGGGATAAACTGTAAACAGCAATAATGTTCAGCAAAGTAAGATTTACAAATAAGTCAACAGGACCAAAATGGTCAGTTGACCCCTTTAGGAGTTATTGCCCTTTATAGTCAATTTTTAACCATTTTCGTAAATCTTAGTAATCTTTTACAAAAAATCTTCTCCTCTGAAACTACTGGGCCAAATTAGTCCAAACTTGGCCACAATTATCTTTGGGGTATTTAGTATAAAAAATGTGTCCGGTGACTTGGCCATCCAACCAAGATGGCCGCCATGGCTTAAAATAGAACATAGGGGTAAAATGCAGTTTTTGGCGTATAACTCAAAACCCAAAGCATTTAGAGCAAATCTGACAGAGTTATATTGTTTATCAGGTCAAGATCTATCTGCCCTAAAATTTTCAGATGAATAGGACAACCTGTTGTTGGGTTGCTGCTCCTGAATTGGTAATTTTAAGGAAATCTTTGCTTTGTTTGGTTATTATCTTGAATATTATTATAGATAGGGATAAACTGTAAACAGCAATAATGTTCAGCAAAGTAAGATTTACAAATAAGTCAACAGGACCAAAATGGTCAGTTGACCCCTTTAGGAGTTATTGCCCTTTATAGTCAATTTTTAACCATTTTCGTAAATCTTAGTAATCTTTTACAAAAAATCTTCTCCTCTGAAACTACTGGGCCAAATTAGTCCAAACTTGGCCACAATTATCTTTGGGGTATTTAGTATAAAAAATGTGTCCGGTGACTTGGCCATCCAACCAAGATGGCCGCCATGGCTTAAAATAGAACATTGGGGTAAAATGCAGTTTTTGGCGTATAACTCAAAACCCAAAGCATTTAGAGCAAATCTGACAGAGTTATATTGTTTATCAGGTCAAGATCTATCTGCCCTAAAATTTTCAGATGAATAGGACAACCTGTTGTTGGGTTGCTGCTCCTGAATTGGTAATTTTAAGGAAATCTTTGCTTTGTTTGGTTATTATCTTGAATATTATTATAGATAGGGATAAACTGTAAACAGCAATAATGTTCAGCAAAGTAAGATTTACAAATAAGTCAACAGGACCAAAATGGTCAGTTGACCCCTTTAGGAGTTATTGCCCTTTATAGTCAATTTTTAACCATTTTCGTAAATCTTAGTAATCTTTTACAAAAAATCTTCTCCTCTGAAACTACTGGGCCAAATTAGTCCAAACTTGGCCACAATTATCTTTGGGGTATTTAGTATAAAAAATGTGTCCGGTGACTTGGCCATCCAACCAAGATGGCCGCCATGGCTTAAAATAGAACATAGGGGTAAAATGCAGTTTTTGGCGTATAACTCAAAACCCAAAGCATTTAGAGCAAATCTGACAGAGTTATATTGTTTATCAGGTCAAGATCTATCTGCCCTAAAATTTTCAGATGAATTGGACAACCTGTTGTTGGGTTGCTCACGCTGCCCCTGAATTGGTAATTTTAAGGAAATTTTGAAGTTTTTGGTTATTATTTTGAATATTATTATAGACAGAGATAAACTGTATAGAGCAATAAATGAATAATGTTCGGCAAAGTAGGATTTACAAATAAGTCTACATGATCAAATTGGTCAAATGACCCCCTAAGGAGTTATTGTCCTTTATAGTCAATTTTCAACAATTTTCATAAAATTTGTAAATTTTTACGAACATTTTCAACTGAAACTACTGGGCCAAGTTTATTATAGATAGAGATAATTGTAAGCAGCAAGAATGTTCAGTAAAGTAAGATGTACAAACACATCACCATCACCAAAACACAATTTTGTCATGAAACCATCTGCTACCTTTGTTTAATATTCACATATACCAAGGTGAGCGACACAGGCTATTTAGAGCCTCTAGTTTATATCAAGAAGTGATGAAATGTTCAATTTTTTTAAAATATTAAATAGTTAAAACACCTTTTGTTATTATATAAACATCAATAGGAATATTTTTTGTTGGCATTCAAGAAATAGGTAACATACAAAATGTTGGCAATAAAGGAAAACACTATTTATATAAATGCATTAGATTAAGCTATGGCTAACCTGAGGGGCTATATGTGTCTGTCAAAATACCCTATAACATGATTTCAAGTTAAAATGTATAGGGGAAACAAATAAAGACTCAAAACTAAAAAAAAGTCCATCTTAATTAAAGAAAAAACACTCCTCTAAACACATTCATGTAGCAGGTTATACATTATAATTGTCTCTTTATCTCCATTACTAAAAGAATATAGTTGAAATTACCACAAAGATGTAATGACCAGCGTAAATTATTGTGGTCCTCTCAAGAACTTTTTTGGGGAACTGGAGGGTTAAAATTGGAAAAAAGCCAATTCAGAACAATCATCCTTCACGAAATCTATGTGTCATCATCCTTTTCGTCATGGCATCTCTGTTGGCAAATTTAAGTTTCATTCCATAGCAGATACATTAAATATTAACCTAACACTGAAACACTTTGTGATACACATTCTCTTGTCGCTCTCAGCAATTTAACAGCAGATTTTTACATGTCAAGAATTTTCCTTCCGGGGAACTGCATCAATTCGACATGAAAAGGGAGGTGTGATTACTTCAGTTTTCTGTTAGAAATGGGTACCGTAGAGTGACTGGAATGTGACCAACCCCCATTTATATATTAATGCATAAAATTTTCAGCCCACTCATAGGGGCACAAAAACACCAGAAATCAGGTGAGGGTCCAGGATTTAATGTTAGGCGGGGAAGGTGGTGCAAAAAATATTGTTCTGTGGAGTGGAGCATGTTGCAAAATATTTTGGGGTAATTAAGCAAATATTTATGTGCCATCATCATTGACGCTTTGTCTGTTAGTATTATGGCCTGTTCAGCAAACAGTATACCCTAAAGGATTGTGGATTACTACGGTTTTCCGTGCTTTTGGAATTCATATATTATTGCCTAAAAATTTCAGCCCACTCATATATGGGGGTGGTTCTGAGCATGAAAACAACTAAAATCAGATGGGGATTGACCTCAATATACTGAAACTTGTGATACACATTCCCTTGACGCTCTCAGAAATTTAACAACATAATTTTAAACGTCAAAAGCTTTTCTTTCCAGAGAACCACAGCAATTCAACATGAAAAGTGTGGAAGGATTACTTTGGTTTTCAGTTATAAATAGGTACAGAAGTGCGACTGGAAAATTCCCCCTCCCCTGCCCATTCATATTAATGCATAAAAATTTCATCCCACTGATACATATGGGTGGTTTCTGAGCATTTATACATTTGAAATGATGTACAGATCCATGATTTGAGGGATGGGGGTGCACAAACTATTGTTTCACCGAGAGGAGCATGATGGAAAATCCTTTTGGATAAAAATACAAAACTTAAACCAGGGTTCTAATATAGATGGTTATTTTTTTTTTACCAAATCATGGTCAGGATATTTTTTGTAAAAAATCCCAGTCAGTTTTCACTCCATATTTCACAAATTAAAGGTATTTATAAACAAGTACAATTTTGATTAGTGCAATGCATCCAGGGTTTAACAATGACATATTCTATGATTAAATCCCAATCGCCAATAGTTTCTTTTGGGTGTCATATTGACTGGTGGTATTTCGTCTCTGACACATTCAAAAAGATTTAAGTTCTTATATCTCACACTAAAACAATATAGCTTCAAATTATGAACCAAAGTATATTTTTTGCTGGTATTTTCCAGAAGATTTAGAAATTATAAACATGATAAAGAAACTTAAGTTTCAACTTTCTGAGGCAAAATTTGCCTCTGATTCAGATATAAGAATAAGGATTGCTCAATGTAGAGAATAGAGAAAATGAACAACAAAAAAAAGAATAGAGAATAATGCGGTGCAAAAAGTATAAAGAATAACTGTGCAAAATAACTGAAAAAATAAGGGTCAATGTACAGAATTGATCAATAATCTTGAAAAAGAAAGACTAAATAGTAAAATAATTTTTACCGAATGAGAGTTATTTTTGAGACCCCTATTTTAAGGCTATTAAAGGAAAAAATGCCCTAAAAATTTAAAGATATTTACAGATATTAACTAGAGGCTCTCAAGAGCCTGTGTCGCTCACCTTGGTTTATGTGCATATTAAACAATGGGAACAGATAAATTCATAACAAAATTGTGTTTTGATTATGGAGATGTGTTTTTAGATCTTTAATTACTGAACATTCTTGTTTCTACAATTATCTCTATCTATAATGAACTTGGCCCAGTAATTACAGTGGAAAATATTTTCTTACTTTGCTGAACATTATTGCTGTATATTGTTTATCTCTATCTATAATATTAAACAAGATCATAACCAAAAACAGCAAAATTTCCTTTTAAAATTACCAATTCAGGCAGCAACCCAACAACAGGATGTTCGATTCATCTGAAATTTTCAGGGCAGATAGATCTTGACCTGATAAATAATTTAACCCCATGTCAGATTTGCTCTAAATGCTTTGGTTTTTGAGTTATAAGCCAAAAATGGCATTTTACCCCTATGTTCTATTTTTAGCCATGGCGACCATCTTGGATGGTTGACCGGGTCAACAGACACAAATTTTAAATAAGATACCCCAATGTTGATTGTGGCCAAATTTTTGTTTAATTTGGCCCAGTAGTTTTAGAGGGGAAGATTTTTGTAAAAGATTACTAAGATTTACGAAAAATGGTTAAAAATTGACTAAAAAGGGCAATAACTCCTAAAGGGGTCAACTGACCATTCCAGTCGGGTTGACTCATTTGTAGATCTTACTTTGCTGAACATTATTGCTGTATATTGTTTATCTCTATCTATAACATTATTCAAGATAATAACCAAAAACAGCAAAATTTCCTTAAAATTACCAATTCAGGGGCAGCAACCCAACAACAGGTTGTTTGATTCATCTGAAATTTGCAGGGCAGATAGATCTTGACCTTATTAACAATTTATCTCCATGCCAGATTTGCTCTAAATGCTTTGATTTTTGAGTTATAAGCCAAAAACAGCATTTTACCCCAATGATCTATTTGTAGCCATGGTGGCCATCTTGATTGGTTGACCAGGTCACTGGACACAATTTTAAACTAGATACCCCAATGATGATTGTGGCCAAGTTTTCTCTAATTTGGCCCTGTAATTTCAGAGGAGACAATTTTTGTAAAAGATTACTTAGATTTACGAAAAATGGTTAAAAATTGACTATAAAGGGCAATAACTCCTAAAGGGGTCAACTGACCATTTCTGCTGTTTACAGTTTATTACTATCTATAATATTATTCAAGATAATAACCAAAAACAGCAAAATTTCCTTAAAATTACCAATTCAGGGGCAGCAACCCAACAACCAATTGTTGGATTCATCTGAAATTTTCAGGGCTGAAAGATCTTGACCTGATAAACAATTTAATCCATGTCAGATTTGCTCTAAATGCTTTGGTTTTTGAGTTATAAGCCAAAAACTGCATTTTTCCCCTATGTTCTATTTTTAGCCATGGCGGCCATCTTGGATGGTTGACCGGGTCACCGAACACACAATTTTAAACTAGATACCCCAGTGATGATTGTGGCCAAGTTTTGTTCAATTTGGCCCAGTAGTTTCAGAGGAGAAGATTTTTGTAAAAGTTAACGACGATGCCGGACGACGCCGACGCCGGACGCAAAGTGATGGGAAAAGCTCACTTGGCCCTTCGGGCCAGGTGAGCTAAAAAACTGGTTTTAAACTAGTCATCTAGTCAAACTGGTTTGGTATCACTGACTGTTTCTTGCCCTAGATGTCTATTTAACAGTGACCTTATGTGTTTGTGCTAAGAGTACATTGTACTGTCATATTTATTGATTTTCTGTTGGGACATGACCTACATTGTAAACATGCAAAACAGTGGTTTGAGATTTCAAGTTTATAGGAATCAATATAATCTTTAAAAGTTTATTCTATATGAACTGATATTAGTATAATAAATTAATATTTGGGATTTTATATCCTGGTTGATGATGTTTTTTTTGGGACCAAGATGTTTTCTTCATTCTTGTTCACATTATGATTATTTTAACCTTCAATTCACATTTAAAGATGTAAAAAAAAATCAGTTCTCATTTAAAATATTTTGCAACTAAATAATAATCTGTGAGATTTGGTGCAAACAACAAAACAAGACAGTGTAATATATAACCTGCAAGCATAGTCTATTTCTATAAAGTCAAGCAGATATTTTTTTTATATCTAAAAAAAAAAACCATGTAAAGAAGACCAAAAATAACCCCAAAAGATCAACGTTACCAGATTTTGAACAAATAAATCAAGATGCACAAAGTTTAAGTATTGGTCAGAATATAGGGTTCTTTTGTACTTTAACAATATCACAATAACAATAAA